>NC_056733.1:62260993-62530993 GCF_019279795.1 Protopterus annectens
AGAATCTATAGAAACACAATAAGGGCTAAGTTTTAAAAAAAGTTCAGATTATACTCAAATTAAGAGTATTAGAAGAATTACAGAGTGACTGGAGATGCCTAGTATTGGTAGTTTCTAAACAACAACACAATAAGGCTAAGATAATAATCAGAAACCTATAGATTTGTTGTTTAGATATAAAGAGATACTTTATATTTTAAATATTTTAATGTCTTACGGCTTAAATCAAAAATTAGAGTGGATGTCTTTATTTTGATTGGATGTATTTTATCTTAATTCTGTAAATGATTTATCGGATGATTATATACTTAATTTAAATGGAATCTGTTTGTGGCTGTTGGGTAAAATACTGAAGTCCCCCTCATCATTGACTGCTGCATACCTGTTTGATGTGGTTATCCATTTGGTGATCTAGAAGTGTCACTTATCAAATATGCAAACTCTCTTACTATCAACAGGATAGGCAGGCTTGACTGTGAATGCTAAGAAAAATAAACTGGGCATGGAGGATGCCCAATATTTCAGATGCCTTATAGAAAGAGTAGTGGCAAAACTACAACTAGCAGGAACAGCAATCGTAAAATGTGGTCTATACCATCCACTAAAACACAGATAAGGGTGATATAGTATGATGTAGTACATAGACTATTATACAATATATACACTTTGATACAGAACATACAGTATACTACAGCTATTTCATGTGTCTCTTCTGTACATTTTTTAGTTTTTATCCCTGGACCAGCTAGGTACTATAGAACACACATACCAAATTTTACAGCTACTGCCTGCCCTTTCACAGATCTTGCAAAATAATATTGAAGTGCAGTGATCTCTGAAAGCAAATAATGCATTTAGTAAACTGAAAAGCAATTATGAAGTAAGTGCAGTGGTCTCTTAAGGCAGATAGAGCATTTAGTAAACTGAAAAGATGATTATGTAGTGAACTGCTATCAGTCACTCTTGATTTCACTAAAAAATTTACTTTGTTTACAGATGCATCAGAAATAGGTCTGGGGGAGTACTGCCCAGGATATTCAAGGTAAAGAGCACCTTTTGTGCTACATTAGTCAAAAGTTAAGTAGTGCAGGAAAAAACATGCTCAACCACTGAAAGAGAATTCTTGAGAGTGACGTAGGACTTTGATTCATTAATGCACTACTTATCAGACAGACACTTTAATCTAATCTAGAAACAGAAAATGCCCCCATTACAAATCCTGAAAAAACAGCAAGATGGTACTATCACTCCAACCTTTCCACTACAGTTTCCTTCATAGACCTGGGATACTGATAGATTGTCTAGGTTGTACAACCTATCTGTGTGAGTTCAAAACTAATGGTTACATGCTGGGAGGCATTTAATAGTAATGTATTGCCTGTAGAAAATCAGGTTGTGCCTTTACGTGTGTGTAAAGTGACTTATTTTTATATAATTTCTGTAGTACCTCAGTCAAGAAATTGATGTATTGCACTAAGGCGGAGACTAATTAGCTAGTGCCATATAAAATGTGGTCATCTGGCAAAGGTAAGCCAGGAAATTAGTTCTTTGATTCAAAGTATTTCAAGGGTCAAATGAGTTGCTTTGACTGGAAATTTAAGGAATTAGATTACCTATTTGGAGCAAATTGTGGATTTAGCCTGAGAGAAGTTCAGGGGAAGAACTTTTTGTGAAGTTAGAGGGAAACAGTCTGCTCTGCGGGGCTGTCTGAAACTGACCCTGCGGGGCAGAGATACCGCTAAAGATTTTAAAGCTGTTTCAAGGTAATGTAAGTGCTATACACGTCTTTGAAGACTTGATTTGGGAAAACTAAGTGGGACATATTTTTACAATATATACAGTATGATACATCATATAGACTATGATACAGGGCATATACTACAATATAGATGCATTGACTATGATACAGTAACTACATTTGGATACAGTGCATAGACCATTATTCAGTGTGTTACAAGACACAGACAGTGATACATTACATAAATTGTGATACAGTATGACACAGTACATACATTGCAATGCAGTTCATACAGCATGACAGTACATATACAGTATGTACACAGACTATAATACAGTACATACACTGTGATACAGTGAGATACAGTACACACGATGGATAGTCTACTGATTAAAAATTTGCTATTGCTTTACTTCCTCTTAGCTGTCCCCATGTTAGAAAAATATGTATTAATGTGTGTATGCTTAATGCTAATTAATAGTCAGAAGAATTAACACATTTTTCATTCTATTTTACATGTATGTGTTATATGTAAATTGAGTTTCATATGAGACTGAAAAAGATGCTTTTTGAAAACTGCAGTATGCTTTCTGAAATTTGCAAGATGCCCTCTGACCTAGTAATTGCTAGCACAGCAATATTCATTTGTATGCCTTTTGGAAATGTACTTGAGAAGCAGGTGCTTATCTGCTAGGTCAGGAACGAATGAATGAACAATACTATATTCTGTAAATGTAATGATTTTAAACAATCAGCTCTGTTCGAAGCATGAGAACATGTACAACTGCAGAAGCTAAGAGATAAAGTAGACAAAGGATTATTAGAGAAATGAACTGTTATCATTGTGCTTGAATTAGCCATAGTACCTTGAATGGTAACATAACATTTATCTAACTGGTGGTAATCAAGGCCACGTTGTTTTCCTCAGGAAGTTTCTCACAAAAATTGATAAATCAGCAGAAATTCATGGGACTGATGGTCAACAAATGATGATGAAAAGACTGGTAATTTATTACGTCAGCTTGGTAGGCCATGTCTAGTTAGAGAATGTATAAAAGTGAATGTATTTCCTGTTTCTAGTTAGACAAACTCTGTAATAGCACATTTTTGTCTACTTGCTGCAAGATTAAAGTGCCTTAACCTAAACCTACCATGTTTTGATCATTTTTAAAGTATATTTTTCCTTTGACAGTTTGGTCCTTCGGACCGGAAAGTACCTCTCGCTCTAGGCTTAGGTCAGAATTGGGCCTGGTGGCATGCATCCATACAGAGAAGAGGCCAAATCGGCTCTTCTGTTTTGAAAGACCTCCGACTGAATTGACGTTTGAAAGAGGCCAGCCACTGTTTCTGATCTGGGATTGGAGGACGAGTCAACGATCCAGTGGATCAACTCACGGAGGGTCAGGTAAGGAGGAATTTACCTTATTTCTGTTTTAAGATCAGGGACTAGTTGCAGAACTGTTTTTGTCAGGAAGATTTGCATGTGCAGATCAGGGACAAAAAAGGTTACTGTCTTGTCATAGATCAGGAAAACAGAATAGGTAGACAGTTATTCTAGATAAACTGTAAAAAGGTGTTGAACTGTGGTACCACGTGATAAGAAGGGTTACGTAACAATTTACAGCTTAGCTAAGGCAACATGGGAAATCAGTGCACGAAAAGTTCCTGAGACCCGCCCCTAACTGAAGACGCGAAATATATGCAATTACAGCGTGCCGACAATGTTAAGTACTATACAAAATGGGTTGATAAGTATAAATTTGATGGTAATTTAGATAAACTTGCACTTATTAGACTTGTCAGGCAACTTAAAACAGACACAAAAGGTCAATTAAAAAAGCAACGACAATTAGGAGTCCCTCAGGCACATAGGTGGCTTGAGGAAGCAAATCGTAGGGAACAAAAGATTAAAAATTCAAAAACAATGTTCTTAGACAAAGAAGATAATAACTTCATAATAGCAACGGCCCCTCCTTCGCCCCCTCCACTTCCCTTACCAGAATATGAAGCGAGTGGACAAACTGATTTACCTCCGCTATACCCAGCTGTTTCTACAACATTAAAACCGTTTGTCAGGGATCCTATCGAGACTAGGTCTTGAACACGTAACTTGAGAGGGGAGATTGAATTATATGAAATGAATAAAAAATCACAAGCTATGAGTGAAGAAGAGATATGTCCACTCATAGAAGTACCAAATCCCCAGGCAGGACAGGCAGGACAGGATCCGACTCTTTTAGTTTATAGACCGTGGACACCGGAAGATGTCCGGAAAGCCACGGAGGAAATTCCCCATCCGAAAGTGAATTTTAGAAAATATTTAGAAGATTTACAGGGTATGAGATTAAGTTACCATTTAAATGGAGAGGAAGTAGAAAAAATAGTTAGACAAATTGTAGGTCCAGATTGGCACATGATCAGTGGCGGCTGGAATCCCCATGACATGGAGCTTAGACCACTCCCACATACTAATGCAGAACTGGATGGCAGAGTAAAGGGTCTGACAGACCGAATCTTTGAAAAATGGAAGCCTAGGGCTGATTGGACTTGCATTAATCAGTGCATACAAGAAGGTGAAACGGTTGATAGATATTATGCTAGATTATTAGAGTGTTTTAATAACCACTGCGGAATACAGATACCAGAAAATCAGACACATGATTCCCCGTATGAGCAGCAGCTAAAGAATGCATTCTTGAAAGGTAGTATAACTCCCATTAGCAGCTTTATTACGAAGCACATGGTAGATCATCATACAAGTAGATTGCAGCCATTACTTGAATATGCAAGACACGCAGAAAGACATTTTAATAGTAAAAAGAAAAATAAAACTCAAGTATTTTCAGCAGAAGATGGGTCAGAAGTTTTTATAGTACAAACTGGGAAAAAGGGTAAGAAAAATACCCAGGGAAACAAACAATCTGATAAACGATCAGAAGATTTTGAAGAAAGAAAGAAAAGGGGTGAATGTTTTAAATGCGGGAAAAAAGGACATTTAGCAAGGAATTGCAGGCTATATAAAAAGGTGACTACGGAAAATAAGGAGGATGAGGAATGACTATATGATAGTCAGGAATCACTGAATGAGAATAAATGGGAAAAGAAAAATGCAAATGTGATAGCAAGGGTAGAGGATGTGACAGAAGGGATAGAGGATGTACATGAATTTGTAGATGTTGAAGAAAATGAAATTTTAGACTTAGCATTATTGAGCCTAGAGCTCTACTTAGCAGACACAAAACCGGAAGTTACGCTTCTAGTAGAGGGGAGGGAAGTCAAATTTTTGTGTGACTCAGGGGCTTCACGGACCCTGATACATCCTTCCAAATTACCAGAAGATTCAGAATCACCAGATTATATACTAGTGAAAGCAGCTAATGGACAGCTGTATCGGGAGCCACTCTCCCATGATATAGCAATAACAGACCCCGTTTCAGGAATGACCCAGAAAAGTAAAATTGTTGTTTCTGCAAAATGCCCAGTAAATCTCTTGGGCAGAGACTTAATGCAGATATTTGGCATAGCCCTAGTTCCAACCATGCAGGGTATGGAAGCACAGCGACAAAAGGATACTTTTGTAGTGCGACAGGAGGGTGAGACATATTATTGGTACAGCCAGAACTTGGTCACGACTGGTCCAGGGGCAGTAACCGAAGAACTGATGAACGAAACCATCAGTAAATCCCCCTCCTTTGACAGTGACAAACAACAGTTGTTGCATTGTACTCTATATTACTGTAATAGACCAGGACCTGATAAAGAATATGAGCAGGAGTTGTTTCAAAACCATGCGAACAGGCCAGTGTTACGAAACTTGTACTGGGACACAGAAGGAAACAGTGTAATAAGCTGTTCATTGCCGCAGGAATTTTTAGCACTTTACAAATCTAATCGATTGCCACATGTTAGCCTAACCAAAAATAGAAGTTTGAAATGGGCAGACTTAGGAGAAAAAGTCACAAGGTGGGAAAAGCAGACAGAATTAGAACTCTTCGAACAAGGAATACAGAAGCAGAAATTGAATTGGATACCACAGACACACCCAGCTGTACACTCACAGGCCAGTGAGAACAGCTGAGTATTACTCTTATTGGAAGAAGAGGAAAAAGCCTTGCGAGACATACCAGAGACTCTCTGGTCAACAGGGAAATCAGATGTAGGACTTATTCGAACTGCAGGACCAGTTACCATTACGCCAAAATCAGCATTTAGACCTCAGAAAAGACAGTATCCCTTGAGAAAGGATGCAGAGATAGGGATCAAATCTATAATAGCAGCCTTACTTAAGGAAGGAGTCTTAATAGAATCTCCCAATTCACCATGTAATACACCCTTATTTCCTGTTAGGAAAGCAAACGGGGAATGGCAAATGGTCCAAGATCTACAGGCTGTAAATGATGCAGTTATACCCAGGGCACCAACGGTGCCAGATCCACATACCTTACTGAATGATTTGAAGCCTCAGCAGAAATATTTTTCTGTGGTAGACATTAGTAATGCATTTTTCTCAATACCGATACACCCCGACAGCCAACATTGGTTTGCATTTACGTTTCAGGGGAAATGGTATACGTATACGAGATTACCACAGGGATATTGTGAAAGTCCAACAATATTTGCACAAGAAATGGCAAGCAACCTGGCGGGATTTATCCCACCGAAAGGTAGTCAGATTTTACTTTATGTAGACAACATTCTGCTGGCAGCCCCCACCCAGCAAGAATGTAGAGAGGATACCATAGCATTATTACAATTTTTAGCTACTCAAGGACACAAGGTGAACAAAAACAACCTACAACTTTGGAGAAAACAAGTTAAATACCTGGGATATGTAATATCCAAATAAGGCAGAATATTAGATGAAGACAGAAAAACAGCAATATTACAAGCACCTAGACCAACTACCAAGAAGGAAATGATGTCCTTCCTGGGAACTATTAACTTTTGTTGGAGTTGGATACCAAATTATGCTTTGGAATCTGCTCCACTAACTAATTTTATATTCAAAAAGCCGATGGCAGCACAGGATTTATTACAGTGGATACCAGAAGCAGAAGCAGCTTTCTGCAAGCTAAAACAACTGATAGCATCTTCCTTAGTTTTAGGATTACGAAACTATCATAAGCGATTTTTCCAAACTGTAGATTGTAAGCAAGGTTATATGACATCAGTGTTGACACAGCAACATGGGGACAAACAACGCCCCATAGCTTACTATTCATCACAGCTAGACCCAGTGGCACGATCTTTGCCCCACTGTGTACAAGCAGTAGTTGCAGCTGCAATGGCAGTGCAGGCTTCGGCCTCAGTAGTGTTATTCCACCCTCTCACATTGAGAGTGCCTCATGCAGTCGCAATCATTTTACTGCAAGAAAAAGTAGCATATCTCTCTCCTGCTAGACATCTTTTCTGTATGACTATACTGTTGAGCCAACCTCATATGACAATTGAACGATGCACAACTTTAAATCCGTCAACCTTGCTCTCAACCCCTGCAGATGGCAAACAGCACTGCTGCCTGCAGGAAATTGAGCAAAAGACATTACCTAGACAGGACCTTACAGATGTTCCCTTGGATGATGCCGAGGTGACATACTATGTGGACAGCTCGTGCAGGAGGGGTCCTACAGGACAGACTCTAGTGGGGTATGCAGTCGTTTCTGATACAGAGACTTTAGAAGCAAAATCTTTACCACACAACTTATCTGCACAAGCAGCAGAGTTGATTGCCTTGACAAGGGCATGTACTTTAGCAGAAGGTAAGAAAGTAAATATTTTTACTGACAGTCAGTATGCTTTTTCTACTGTACATGTTTTTGCGCAGCAGTGGAAAAATAGAGGAATGATAACATCTACTGGTAAATTAATTAATCATGCGCAATTTATTTTAGATTTATTAGACTCTATTCAGTTACCTCAAAAAGTAGCTATTTGCAAGTGCGTAGCTCATACCAATCAACAGGATAGAATTTCAAAAGGTAATGCGCGGGCTGATACAGCTGCAAAACAGGCAGCTTCAGCCTCAGAAGCTTTTCTTTTGAGTGAGGAATTACAACCCTCTGAGATTTTAGATTTAGAAATGTTGAAAACAATGCAGACACTTACTACAAATGTAGAAAAACAAAAGTGGATAAAACGAGGAGCAATTCTTGAAAAGGGACTGTACATCTCCAAGGAAAAGAAACCAATTCTGCCATCTAACTTGTTTAGATATGCAGCTTTGTTGAGTCATGGGCAGAGCCATGTCTCAACAGGGGGGATGGTACAGTTAGTGAATCGAGTGTTTACAATGTATGGATTTACAAACTACACAAAAAATTTTGTGCAGCATGCCATGTTTGTAACAAGCATCATGCACAAGGGGCATTGAAGCCTAAGCAAGGGAGTTTCCCTACACCACCGTATCCGTTTCATACTATTTGTATGGATTTCATAGAACTGAATAAATGTGAGAATAAAAAGTATTGCCTTATCATTATAGATATGTTTTCCAAATGGGTGGAAGCTTTTCCAACTAAATATCCAGATGCAGCTACTGTTGCAAAGGTCCTTGTTAAAGAAATTATACCTAGATTTGGCATACCGAAAAAGATTTATAGTGATAACGGTACACATTTCATGAACCAAACAGTGCAACAACTTAGTCGCTATTTCGGAATATCGTTAGAAAATCACTGCACATACCACCCCCAATCTGCAGGATTAGTAGAGAGGCATAATGGGGTGTTGAAGAATAAGCTTAGGAAATTGATGAGTGAGACACAGAAGAACTGGGTGCACTGTTTGCCTCTAGCACTGTTGAGCATGAGAACTGTTCCAAATGCAAAGGGATTGACTCCTTTTGAAACTTTGTTTGGGAGGGCATATTATACACCTCAGTGGAAACATCTCATGTCCACAGAGCAAGAGGCTGACAGTTCACTTGCAGGGTATATGAGACGATTTTTGAATAACAAACTTTTGCAGTTAAATTCTGTTTCAGATAAAGAGCAACTGAAATCGGAAGCAACAGTAGCCCCAGATACCTGGGTCTGGGTGAAGATTGTGAAGAGAAAGAACTGGAGTTCTCCGAAGTGGGAAGGGCCGTACCAGGTACTACTGTTGACACCCACTGCAGTCAAGATCGCGGAGCGAGCTTCCTGGATTCATTTGATGCACTGTAAATTGGTTAAGAACTTTGAATTGGACAAAAACTTTGTTACTGTTGTACAACGAGAACATAATGGCCAGGTACAGAGTGAATAGAGACATTGAGCAACCTCAGAGAACTTGCATGATCATTTTGATAGCTATGCTAATTACTTTGTTCTTTTTGTTGTGGCCACTCCTTTTTCCTGCCACAAAAGCTGAACTGATTAAACATGATGGGCCAAACATAGACTGGCATCTGAACTTTAACACTTATCAGGCAATTACACATGTGTATGCTGAGACTTTTAATGTTTCTAACTGCTGGGTCTGCACAGCCATACCAACAGCATACAGGGGTTTATTGATGGCTGGTATCCCCCTAGGGGTCAATGAGACCTGGGAAAATCTGTTTTTTGACACAGTTGCTATTAAAGCATATGATAAAGTAGCACTGTATTTGCCTGTAACACAAAAAGGAATTGTATGTTTTTACAAAAATGATAACCATCCAAGTGGGATGGAGCAAGTGTAATGTCACTGTACAATATAAATGTTATACAAAAGCAAATGATTTAGGTGGATCTTGTAGTACAGATTATAACTCATTTCTTAAATCTATGCATAAGACTCTTGATCAGGTACAATGTAATCCTGTACTTTTTAAACAGTTATCTGTAATAGATAGGAAAATATTTCATGCAGGGCAGTCATTTCATAACAAAGTAACAACTAAAGTAGAGGACTGTTATTTTGTGTGTGGTAAAAAAGCTTTGGGATACCTGGTCCTGGCCATACGACACACTGCAGCTTTACCTCAGGGAAGTATTCGAAATACCTGAGATGTAACCAAAAAGACTGTTAAGAAACCTGAGAATCCAGTGGGACAGATCGAAGCGGGCTGGAAAGACCATCATAATGTGGTAACCAAACTTGCACACATGGACTTGAGTGATGCTGTCATATCGTGGGCAGGCATATTACCTGCATATGGCACAGTTAAATTGATTTGGGAGCTGGGAAAACTGTCTAAACTTCTCGAAGTAATGAGTAATGCAACTTTCTCTGCTCTTGAACTGATAACTGATGAACTGAATGCCATGAGAACTGTAGTGCTCCAAAACCGAATGCCTCTTGACTTCACCCTAGCAGCGAGAGGTGGGACATGCACTTTAATCAAAGAAGAATGCTGTGCATTTATTCCTGATCATCAGCATGAGATTAACGATCATCTTGAGGTAATTCAGCAAGTGTCGGCCATGACCAAACCAGGCCCAAACCCTCTGACAGACTTTTTCCAGAATGTATTTGGGGGGGTGGGGTTACATCCTAATGAACATATTGATTGCCACTGGGGTGGGATTACTCCTAATAGGAGTTTGTGTTTGCTGTGGAATCCCCTGCATGAAGAAATTAATCAAAGAATTCATAGATATATCAGTATCTGAGACTATGTATCAAAGTACTGAATTTGAAGAGCTGCTAGAATGTGAAACACTTTCATAAAAGTTTAAACTGAATGACTTTCTTAACCGCAAATCCTGATTGGAAGAGGTTAGGAAAAGAAGCAAATTGTTTATCCTTTTCTAAAAATAGAATTAAAAAGTATTAACAGGAGGGAAATGTTAGAAAAATATGTATTAATGTGTGTATGCTTAATGCTAATTAATAGTCAGAAGAATTAACACGTTTTTCATTCTATTTTACATGCACTGTGTTATATGTAAATTGAGTTTCATATGAGACTGAAAAAGATGCTTTTTGAAAACTGCAGTATGCTTTCTGAAATTTGCAAGTTGCCCTCTGACCTAGTAATTGCTAGCACAGCAATATTCATGTTTATGCCTTTTGGAAATGTACTTGAGAAGCAGGTGCTTATCTGCTAGGTCAGGAACGAATGAATGAACAATACTATATTCTGTAAATGTAATGATTTTAAACAATCAGCTCTGTTCGAAGCATGAGAACATGTATAGCTGCAGAAGCTAAGAGATAAAGTAGACAAAGGATTATTAGAGAAATGAACTGTTAGCATTGTGCTTAAATTAGCCATAGTACCTTGAATGGTAACATAACATGTATCTAACTGGTGGTAATCAAGGCCCCATTGTTTTCCTCAGGAAGTTTCTCACAAAAATTGATAAATCAGCAGAAATTCATGGGACTGATGGTCAACAAATGATGATGAAAAGACTGGTAATTTATTACGTCAGCTTGGTAGGCCATGTCTAGTTAGAGAATGTATAAAAGTGAAAGTATTTCCTGTTTCTAGTTAGACAAACTCTGTAATAGCACGTTTGTGTCTCCTTGCTGCAAGATTAAAGTGCCTTAACCTGAACCTACCATGTTTTGATCATTTTTAAAGTATATTTTTCCTTTGACACCCCATCACCTGCAAGGATTTATTTTAGCATCCTTAATTCTTAACTTATCACATTGTTTTTCACTCTATTATGACTTTGGCAGAAATGCTTTTACCATACAAACAGATCCATTTTTTCAAAATATTTCTTCTCAATAATCTGAGCTTTTCTGTATTTTTAAAATCTACTCCTTTTTTAGTTGCATGTTTGTTTCAGAGTCCATTGAATTTGTTAAGGTTTTGCAGAGATCTGTTTGAGTTTCCTGAACAGAAATGTATCACACCCGAGCCAGAGGGCATTGTCTTATTGGTGCTAAGTAGACCACTGCAACATATTTAATGGAAATGAACTTTTTGTAGGGGGCTGTGCCCCCCATGCACTGTCTAATGTTGAGGCTCCTGCCTCCATACCCTTGATCTGTATAAACCCTATCTCAAAGGTTGGGCCAACTCAGAGAAAATAGAATACAGGAACACAGAAACACAGATGTTCTAGGAGGAGAAAGACAAAATGGAAGAAATGGATTATGTAACAGCATCGAATGACATTACCATGTCAATAGGATGAGATAGAGGAAAATGGTTTACACTATAGAACTGTAAATGTCCAGCACTGGTTTTCCCTTCATTCCCCTGTTATTATAAGGAAATGAGTCTAACCTGGAGTTTCTGACATACACTACCACCAAAATGAATCTTAATGGCTGTAACAGAACATTCCCTGGAGGTGAAGGCAGTCAGCAGAATCTGGGAGAATCTCCATGGGCAGCAAAAATGGCTTAAGACTTAATGATGGGTCTATGTTGATGAGAATCAGGGGCAGAGGTAGTTACTGTGATATGCAGTGACTTCATCAGTGTGGACAAAGTCTTTTAAATTACAATACTTGTATATACACACACACACACACACACACACACTCAAAAAAACCTATATTGGCAAATTAAATGGGTACTCATATTTTCAGTCTTTTCAATATTGTTATACCAGTGTTTAATGTACTCCTCTTACAAACTTACTTCACAAACCAAATTGTTGACAGTACTGAATTCTTGTCAAAAACATAATTTTACAAAAGGTGTGAAGTCCACTTAGCTGCTTTATAACCATAATATCTCATAAAGCGGTGTGCCCCATAGAAGGTATGCCTAAAATGTTAAGTACTCACCATGTTATTTCATGTAACTAAAATTCCATTTACTTATAGTGTAGCTAAAAGCCTATTGTCTTCACAAGGAAATGAAAGTAGGAAAGAGAGTAATTTGCATAGAAAACAAATACAGAGTTATATGTACATGATATGTAAACAAAGAAGAAAAATATTTTTGTTGAAAGTATGTACAACAAGGGAATCAAACATCCAGTGAGAGTAGCATACAAATAGAAGAAATTTGATTGTTTTCAGCATATTACATAGTTGTGATTGTAAAGTAAACTAAAACAAAACAAGATGAAAGTATCGGTCTACTCCATTGTTTTGTATAGCTTCTACCTTTTAATTGACCCTCCTATTCCTCACCCAAAACAAGTACTGTTTGTTTCTTTGGTAAAGTCTGTATTCTAGTGATCTAAACATTTATGAAAACTCAATCTATAACACAGGGCACAGAGTACAGCAGTATCACTGCATAAATGACTACATAACTATTGTAATAAAATATTAAAAAAATGAAGACATGTTGTTGGTCTACTGAGTGATAGACATCAATACTGAACTGTATTGTGGGAAAAGCCGAAAGACACAACAAGAACAACAACATTGTTGCCACATAAAAGTTTGCATGTCTGTATTTGCCATGCTTTTATGATGACTACTGAAAACTGGATTTACTTCCTCCACCCAGAACTACGTTTTTGCAGTACAAGGTGCTCAGTACATAAAATGTACCCTGAAAAAAACATTTCCAGTTTGCTCTCTAGAACATGAAATTCATAAAAAACATAATTTACTACTGACCTCAGTGGACGCTTTGAGTTAGGAGAACGTTATTTTGTTTGAAACACCTGTTGCTTCAGCTATCTAATATGTCACCTTTTTAGCAGGAGAAATGAAACTGAAGCTGCCATCGTAGCATTTCCTAGATAAATATTAAGCAATTAAACAGCAAGTGTAACCTGTCAGAATGTTAACCTCTGTTTAGAAACATTTTCAAATAGTCAACTGTGTTATTTCTGATTCTCTTGTGCTAAAAATAATATGAGCATGTTCCAATTCAGACTACTAGCTCAGTTTACAAAAAAAGTTTGATGTTCAGATATTTAAAAGAACCTGTGGATAAACTGATACATGAGACACACATTTAAGTTGCCTACCCCATAGTGGTATGCAACCCTGAACAAATTTCAGACAATCTATCATTATCATACTTTTACATTTATGTACTTTATTAGCATGAAGCTCCATGAACGAATGCCAACCGCTGGTTTCATTAAAGAGTTTGTGACTCTTGAATATTCATTTTAGATCCATAGTGTTTGGCTCTTCTTAGGGCTCCCACAATAATCAAACAAAACCTTTCTTTTTCCATTTTATTTTAAATAATTATAGTTAAGGGAAACATTTCAAGTAACTCACTCACTAACATTTCTGATGCCTGGAACTAAAGAAAAGTCATCAATAGTCTAAAACATTTTGCAATGCCCAGTATAAACCATGTTGTGGTGAGCCCTGCTCACTGATGCTTGTGAAGAAGGGCGGTTAAGTTCTGGGATGAGTAATAATCAATTACTGCAACAATATGAAAACGTAATCTTGAAGATGACTGCTATGCATTTGGTCTGCAGTTAAAAAATTAGATGCTTTCCTTCAGGGGCCATTTATTAATCTGTAGAGAATTAGTTTTTGAGATAGGTAGTTCAAATCCAACTGTGGGAGCATGTATTCCTAGGTTCAAGGTTCATAGGTTAGTACTGGGCTAACTGCTCTTGCAGGCCATTTTAAGTCTAGACAAATTTCCAGTTTTGTGCTTAGAATTACCTATGCTGTTTGGTGTTTAGACTAACCTTACCCCTTCATGGACTATATTTACCTCTAGTGATAATAACTGGGGTTATGCCAAAGGGATTTTGAATAGCCCCAATCTTGGGTCAAAATATTTAGGGGATGCCTCTGTCCATTAGTAGTACAGTAGGAGAACTCTGTGACAAATGTCCTATTTCCCATACATAGATCCAAGTTGTGCTTGAATTTGGACAAGGATAAGCTTTGTTTTATGTGAATGGGGAGTCTGTTCCAGAGCAATGGTATCCTGCGTGAGATATACCTGTCCCTCCACAATATTCTGTTGATGTTGCAGAAAACCTTTAGATCACTGGACTGAGTATGTCTGATGCCATTTGATTGTTGATGTGTAGTGCTGGGTCAGAGGATGCCTTGTATGCTGGACTCAGGTCACTTCTTAGCAGTTTGTAAGAGACAGAGTAAAGTGACAGAGCTTTGGGGCATCCCTTGTAGGACAAATTGTGTAAGCTTCATGTATTTATTGTAAGGTATCTCTGTGGGCATTCCAGCTGTTGCATATATTTGGACAGATATATGCCAAAGGGGGCAATTATACTCAACAATTGGCCTTATAAGGGCTGAATAAAGGATTTGGACCTAGGAACAATCCCTTTGTTAATGAGCTCCACAACACAGAAGGATTTCCTCACCACAGTGGACACTTGGTCAAAATATAGGTCACTGTCTATGTAAGTTCTCCAAATCTCAAACAACGGGATCAACTCTTAGAGGAATATTATCAGTGTAATTGTTTGCCAAGGTAGACTACTTCCCAAAGGATATGAAAATGCATGTTTTGGCATTTCACTTTAAATCATGATTCTAGCACATTTATTTGTTTGTGACAAGCCTTCCTGCAGGATGGCTAAGTGTTTTGTGGATTCCATAACTGCACCTATCTTGCAGTCATCTGCAAACTTAGTCAGAGTCTTTAATTATTGACTTTTCTTCTGAGAACTAGATGAGAAACTGAAAAGGTCTCAGTACTGAGCCCAGGGGAACTGCAGTGGTGACTGCTCTTTAGTGAAGGCAGCTTCCTGTAATTGATCTCCTGTGTGCCAGATGATGATCCAGTGAGTGATGTACAGGTTTATTTCTAGTTTATTAAGTTTTTATACTATGGCTGAGTGGGGATAGTGGCAAAAGCTTAGGCTATGTCTATGTAGGCATCTGTTGCTTTGGTGACTTTTTTTAAAAAGTCCACCAGGTTGAATAAGCATGACCTTCATCTGACAAATCCAAGCTGAAATGGGTCCAGTGTTTGGAGGCTGCCTATGTCCTTATTGATTAGTTCCATGATAAGTATTTCCATAAATTTGTCTATGAGGTTGGTTAGACTTATGAGCCTGTGACACCCGTGCACTGGCCCAGCAATCAAGGAGCCTCAGTCCTCACCACTAACACCAGTGAGGGGCATCCATATAGGGAAAGGATAATAAATACACACACAGTAAAGTACACTTTCCCCTTAAGAGCACACAGAGATCACAGTCAGTCTGGGGCTGGATTCTTGCTTTCTCTCCAGGTCCCCAGTAAGACTCCCCACTGGCACAGCTATAGGGTCCAGATCTTAGCCTAGTGGACAAGCTAAAACCTCCAGTACCCTCTCTGTCCAACCAGTACTTCCTGTCCCTGCCCAAGTAGCTGACACACACACACACACACACACACACACTTTGAGATAAGAGTTTATACAACCACACAGATACTCCTGGGGAAGGCTGACACAGGTTCTCCAGCTGTGTCCATTTTACTCAGACTATATGGTAGAAATCACTGCCACCACCCAACTAATATTTATCAGCTACTCAAAGTCCCTTATGAAGGGTGTCCAATTATTACCGTGCAATGTTATTATCCAAATGGTAAGTGCAACCAAACAGTCAAGACTTATTTGGAGTGACTTGGTACAGTATCACTATATATATATATATATATATATATATATATATAGATAGATAGATATACAATGTACTCTAGAGCTTAAATTATCTCTATACAAAACAGCCACAGTTGAAAGGTTTAAAATATTTAATAATAAATGATAAAAACACAAGACAATACTTCTTACTACACAGTGCTGGTCAAGAGTTCAGAGATCACAGGGAAATACTTAAAATAATACCATAGAAAAGTTCTAACATCACAGAAAAACAAACTAGTCTAATCTTCCTATTTTCTAGCTATATCTAAGAGAAAACACAGTTCTAAAATCCTACTTACATGCATAGAGCAAGACAGTGCTGGTGATGTTGGATGTTCTCAAGATAAAATGCTCTGAGCTCTCTGATTCTCTCTCTTTAAATTGATAACACAGATCTGCTTCACATGACATCATTCTTCACACTTCTCTGGTGTTCCCAGGCTAAGAGAAACTACATTTACATTCTTTACAACTGGTCAGAAACCAGAGCAATAAAGGACATTTATACATGCAAATTCTAGCCATTAACTTTGGCCTCAAAACAATAGGCAGAATTCCTTCATTCAGACATATCGGAGCTGACTTTAAAGATCAGACAATTCTACCATGCTTGACTTATCAGCTTTCTCCAGCAGATTGCAATGTGGTTACAGTTTTGAAGTTAAACATTTACCAACTTTTTTCCCATTTAAGAGAACAACCCTGTGGCTTTTATTAATATTTACAAAAGACAGAATTTTCTATAACATTCTATCTGGCTAGGCTGGCAGCCTTCACCTATCTTCACAGATCACAGAGCCTATAATTACCTGGGTCTGTGGAAGATCCTCTCTAATGCAGAGGAGTAATTGTTGCTCTTCTCCACTCATGTGGTACAAAACCAATATGGAGGCTAAGGTGGAACAGAGCTGCTAGGTGTGTGGCTAAATCCTGCTTCCCGCTGTTAAATATGTATCAAGGGATATTGTCAAGGCCCACTGATACAGTATTTATTTATTTTTTTATGGTGCTTTTAGGTCATGTGTGATAACTGTGGAGGAAGGTTTGGTGTCAGATGTTTTATATGGGGTTAGAAAGAAGAAAGGGGTAAAGTTTGAGCTGAATTTATCAGCCAGTAGGTTAACCATATCTTCAGCTTCAGTGAAGGTAACATTGCTCAATGCTGGTGTTTGCTCAGTGCATTGCTGAGTTGTGCTCTTCAGATTATAAACTTAACTAGAAAAGCTTTGTGATTTTCTTTAGGTTGAGTGACTATTCTTACCTAAGATTTGGCTTTGGTGGATTTAATTAAAGTCAAAGTCAAAGTAAAACTTTATTGCCATTCACACCATACAGAAGTGCACAGTTGAATGAAATTACTTTTCTCTAAGTTCATGTGCAAAAGTACACATAAACACATATACACATAACAGCAACAACAAAAATAGCAACAACAACAATAGCAACAACATAGTCCAAGCCATTCAAAGCCATCAAAGCTGCAATGACCATGCTTTGCCCATCCCAGTGGCAATTGCAGTGACTGCAGCCATTCTACCATTCACACCATCCACACTGTCACCAACTCAATCCTCAAACACCAACAAATATTCTAAGTCCCAGTCCATTCATCTCCAATTCACTCCAGTCCTGCTAGCGGCACTCTACTACCTGAGGCCCAAATGATTTACAGTTGCCACAGCAATCCTCTCCATCCACACCATCCTCAAACACCAACAAATGTTCTAAGTCCCAGTCCATTTCATTTCTGATTCACTCCATCCCACTACCAGCACTCTACTATCTGAGGCCTAAACAATTTACAGTGGCCACAGCAATCCTCTCCATCCATAACATCCTCACCAAGATCGTCAGCTCCATCCTCCAACACCAGCAATGTCTCAAAGTATGGACCAGTCCCTCGACCCAACAGAACCAATAGAGTCCACAAATCCACAAGCCAGGCTATGATACCTGCACTCAACACAATTGCCATTCATGAAGGCCTGAAAAGAATACAGTAAGCTCAACTGTCACCGAAAAACCAACAATCCCAAAAATCAAGATAAATCCACCAGACTGAGCAGAAAAACACAATTGCTACAGACACCATATAACTGACCAACAAAACGGTTCACAAACAGACAACAAACAGATGACATACTGACAGAAAACTACATAAAGCATGAAACACACATTCTGGAGCCAGAGTAAGAGTAGCCGCAGCCATTCAGGGTGCCACCATCTAAGCATCTTAAGCCCTTGAGATGTTTGTTTAATTTAATGATGAGAACGCTATCATTTTATATACTACTCTTCCACTTTTGGCTATAATTCTCTTCCTTTTTAGCAGGGAAAAAAAGCTCTTTTGCCGGCAATCCACCATAGAGTAGTCTAATGTCAGTGGTCCCTTGGGCATTGTTGTATGTATTTTTTTCTTCTCTTTTTGATGAAAAATACAGTTTGAAATGCCTGGAGAACAATGAGAACAGTGCAGTACATTTCTCTCATTTCAGAGATGTTCACACTTCTCAGAGTTTTGATGAGCTAAGGGCAGACAAACCCTTCTCTGACTCCCCTAAACATCTACCGATTTAAGTATTGTGAGTGATCATGTTAGTACACTTCACATGTAGTCGTTCATTATAATTGTCAAGATGTCAACCATAAAACTGAGATCAGGCCTGTCTTACTTGTTAATTTAACTATTGGTGAGGAATTTTCTCCAGGTTCTGATGTGGTCAGAGGTGACACGGTACTGGGGGATGCAGATAAAGGAAGGACATGAACATAATTTTGGAACAGATATTGGAATGATTAAAATTTCAGCTGGTGTCTTTGTTTTTTCATCCTCAGTGTTCTACATTCTAGCTTTTGCTATTACTTTGGCTTACTTAGTGGTGTTATATTTGGTTAAGATAGCTGTTTGTGTCAGTTACAGGTCTGCATTTCATTTATACCCTTTAACTGATATAGTTTTATTTAATATAAACATACCACAAGTTTCAGTTATTAGGAATTTGTAGATTTACTGTTTGAATACTGACATATTTGGTGTTTAGCACTGGACACTGATTCTAGGCTGAAATGCTGATGTGTTTTGGTGTAATGACTATTATTACTACATATTTTATTAATAACTGGTTCCATAGTTCAATCCTTAAATAAGAAGCTTGGAGGTATGTTATCAGATGGCCTTTGTTTACTTGGAAGTTTACATGCTCGCATGTCATTATCTCGTAAAGGCAGTTTGATGAAACTTATTATTTATTTATTTGTCATTACTGACTGGGATAGACCAACCGGGTGGCCCAGGGAGGAATGTTCAATCTAATTACAGTCTAGATATTTTATATATGCACACATGTACTATTTAACATGGCATACTATATATACATTTAGGTTTATAGGTTCATAGGTTTATACTAGGCTATCTGCCCTAAGGCATTTATAAGCCTAGCCCAAAGTTCTGTGGCTTACGCCACCCCTTATATGAAAAAATACTGTACCCATTAGTTTGTTGTGCCTCTGTCCAGCAGTGACACAGAGATGATTCCCGGGGTAAACCTACGATCTCCCATCCACAGGTCAAGATTTCTCTTGAATAGAGCCAGCGAGGTGCTCTGCCTCACATGGACCGGGATTTTATTCCACAGCATAGGGAGTCTCTGAGTGATAAATCTATCCCTCCAGCATGTCCTATTTATATCCGTGCTAAGGTTTAAGTCGCTTGCTCTAGTGGTTTTGGTGGATTTGGATTTTTTGAGGTGGAGCATGTCCATTAATTCCGGGTTGGACATGGCCTTGTATGTCAGGCACATGTCACCTCTGAGCAGACGGTATGCGACTGAATAGAGCTGGAGTTTCTTCAATCTGGCAGCATATGGCAGATTTTGGAGTCCCTTTATCCTTTTGGTGAGGAACTTTTGGGGTCTCTCCAATTGCTGCAGATGTCGAGTGAGATACATCCCGAATGGGGCATTGTACTCGATCATTGGTCTGATAAGTGAAGAGTACAGGGGAACAATGACCTCACTAGATCTGGATGTGAATCCCTTCATGATCAGGTGGGCAATGTAGAAGGTCTTTCTAACCACTTTAGCAACGTGAGTGTCAAAAGAAAGGCCACTGTCAACCTGGGTCCCCAGGTCCCTGATAACCTCTTCTGTGCTTAGTGGATTGCCACCTATATGGTAGCTTGGGGTTACCTTGTTTTTCCCGAAGGGTATGACTATACATTTTTTGGTGTTTAACTTCAGGCCATGGCTCTGGCAACCAGCTATCTGTTTCCGTGAGTCCCTTCTGAAGGATATCCGTGTCCGATGCACTTTCAACTATGGCGCCCAGTTTGCAGTCGTCTGCAAACTTTGTCAGCCAAAGTCCTCCCATGTTGGCCTGTACCTCTGAGAAGTAGATGCTGAACAATAGGGGGCCAAGGACCGGGCCCTGTGGGACACCACTTGTGACCGGCTTGGAGTCTGACATAGCGCCAGCAACTCTAACCCTGTGGGTTCTGTCCTTAAGCCAGTTTGCAACCCATCTTGTGACATATGGGTTTACATTTAAGCTGGTAAGTTTTTCTACAATACCCGAGTAGGGTATTGTGTCGAAAGCCTTTGCAAGGTCAAGGTAGGCTGTATGGACTGCCTTTCCCTCATCAATGGCCTTGGTGACTGTTTCGAAGAAGTCAACCAAGTTCAAAAGGCATGATCTGCCCTTGACGAAGCCATACTGGGTCGGGTTCAATGTCTGCAAGTCCCCTATATCTTTGTTTATGAGCTCCATTATAATCCTCTCCATTGCTTTGCAGACTAGACTTGTTAAGCTTATGGGGCGTTTATTACCAGGGTCCGTAGAGGCACCGCCTTTGTGGAGTGGGACCACAGTTGCCGTACGCCACTCCTTGGGCACGTATCCTGTGGTAAGGCTGAGATTAAACAGCTGCCTTATGTGCGGGTTTAATTCCTCATTTAGCTCGTGTAGCACACAGCCGGGGACACCATCCGGTCCTATTGATGCTGTGTTTTTAGCTTTAGAGAGAGCAGCTTTCACCTGCGCATTTGAGATGTCTGGGAGGCTACACTCCGCTGGGATAGTTATCTCTCCTTTGGGGGGGAGAGGGGGGTGAAGTTTGCATTGAACCTGTCTGCCAGTATGTTGGCAATGTCTGTGGGTTCAGTGATTTTTGTATAATTTTGGACTAATTCTGAGCATATCTGGGAGTTTCCACCCAGGTTCCTAACATAGCTGAAAAAGGCCTTATGATTGTCCTTTGAATCCATGGCAATTTTTCTCTCAAAATTGGCCTTAGCTGATTTTATGAGTGCTCGTATTTTTTTACTAATAATGATCAGGGGTGACTTCCCTTTTATGGATTTTGTTCTATCATGTAATAGCTTTCTCCTCTTATTGTAAAGTTTGTTAATGGCTGGGGTCCACCAGACTGGACGTTTGCCCTTTGTGGAAAGAGTCTTGGTTTTATTTGGGATTGCCTGATCCATGCAGTCCTGGAGGTGTTCATAGAAGGCATTTGTAAGGGCTTCCGCAGCTTGGGTTGTGGTTTCCACTGGCTCAGGAATTACAGTGACATAGCTAGTTGTCAACTAGTTGTCAGCTTTGTCTATTACATTACTACATGCAACAATTTATAGGTGGTTAAGCATTGTGTCATCAGGAATGTTTGAGTATCTATTAGTCATGTTACAGAATTATTTTAAAGTATTAAATTTTATAATATAGGGATGTACTGTATCTAGGTAACCATTGTAAGGAGGTACAGATATTTTGAGAGTATAGATACGTTTAAAGTATTGTAGAGGAGATAAGAAGATAGGAATGATTTAGGTGAAGTAAGAAAATGGAAAGAAAAAGAGGTGTGTATGATTGGGAAGGAGGTAGGTTAAGATGGGGAAGAAAGATGGAGGAAATTGTGCGATATTAGAGGATCAGCCTATGCTGAGCATGAGCATGACTAGGATTTATTCAGATGTAGTTTGAACAGGTTTTTAAAGTGCAGTAGTTTGTCAGTGGGTTTGATGTGTTCTGGGATGGTATTCCATATTTTTGCCATGTAGCAGGAGTAAAGTGAGTCTCCAGTTGAGTTATTAGACTTTTCATAAGGAAGGAGATTAAGGCAGTAAGATATTTTTAGTGTGGGACATTACCTAGGGAGTAAATAAGTTTATATGCAGATAATAATTGTGACTGTTTTAGGATACTGTTTAGTCTGAGACACAATTTGTCTCAGGACTTGGCAGTGGTGAGTTCTATGTGTTGAGTTAGTAGCAAATTTAGCAATTATTTCATAGCAAGAGTCTAGTTTGAATTCAAGAGTGGCACTTAGGTTAGTTAGGATAGGTGATGCATAAAGAGCTGTGAGTAAGTAGGGTGAAGCTAATGTTACCTGTGCTGTTCCTGTAATTCATTGTTTGGATCTGTAGAGGGAATTCTGTTTCTGATTGATCCTTTTTATGGTTGTAAGATATGGTAGGCAAATTTGTGATTTTCATCAATGACAACACCTAGGAGTTTACTGCATTTAAAAAAGATAAGCATTTCATTCACATCTTATGAACTTCATCAGATAATAATATACATTTTTGTCCTGTTTAAATACACTCAAAAACAACCCCATTGGTCAATCCACACCTTTCCTTAAAAGCACATTCCTTAAGACAGCTTCTTAAGACAGAAGTGGCAAACTTCACGACACCCATTCAGACAGACAATAGAGGAACGACTGCTGAATCCTACACAAATGCACTTTATAAGTACTTACACGAGTGTATGGATTGTGCTATCACTAACAGAACCAAGATGCTATCATCCAAAAAAAGGAAGTCAGTCTGGTGGTCCCCTGCCAAAAAAAACCCTCTACAACAGAAGAAAGAAACTGTTACAAAAAAAGAGTAAAATCCCATGACTGGAGGAACTCCCTGATCAGCCTCAGTAAAAAGCTAAGATCCATCATAAAATCCTCCAAAGCTAGTTACATAAACAAAATCGCCACTGATTCTAAAGGCAACCACAAAGCATTCTATAGCTATGTCAAGAATCTCAATGGCAACACTCAGATCTCCTCTGAGTTACAGCACAATGGCACTAAATATACAGAACCAACTGATATTGCCAACATCCTGGCAGATAGGTTCAGTGCTAACTTTACCCCACTCTCACTCTCTGAAGGGCCCATCTCTATACCGGAAGAATGCAAAGTTCCTGTAATCACGACTGCACAGGTAAAAAACATACTCTCCAAAGCCAAGAACACAGCATCCATGGGACCTGACAACATCCTAGGCTGTGTTCTACATGAACTGCAGAATGAACTGGCACCCCACCTAAGCACCATGTTCAGTCATAGCCTCACCTCAGGCTTTGTCCCCCACTGAATGGTGCACAGTGATGGTTATCCCACTCCACAAAGGGGGAGCCACCACGGATCCTGCAAACTACCACCCCATTAGCCTAACAAGCCTGGTCTGCAAGGCCATGGAATGTATCATCATGTAACTTATAAACAAAGACAATGGTAATCTCCAAACTCTGAACCCCTTAGATCATGTCTCCTAAACCTGATAGACTTCTTTGAAGCAGTCACCAAAGCCGTAGATGAGGGTAAGGTGGTTTACACAGTCTATCTAGATCTCACCAAGGCTTTTGACACCATCCCCCTCTCTGGATTTATAGATAAACTCACTAAACTAGGTATAAATCCCTGTGTCACAAGATGGATTGCCAACTGGCTCACTGACAGAACCCACACTGTGAAAGTAGCAGACTTCAAATCCAACTTTAGACCAGTGACAAGTGGAGTACCACAGGGTTCAGTCAGGGATCCTCTCCTGTTTTTTATCTACTTTTCTGAAGTATAGGCTAACACAGAAGGTCTTTTGCTAACAAACTTCACAGATAACTGCAAACTAGGAGCCATAATTGAAACTTCCAATGATGTGGACAGCCTACAAAAGGGCCTCACTGAGACAGGTGCCTGGTGTCAAAGACATGGCCTCAAGCACAATGCCAAAAAGTGCATTTTCACCCCTTTGATAAAAACTCTTTACCCATGAGCTACCACATAGGTGGTAGTCTACTTAACACTGAAAGTATGATAAGAGACCTTGGGACACAGGTGGACAGTAGTGTCTCCTTTGATAATCACATTGCCACAGTAGTCAGAAAATCCTTCTACGTGGCACACCTCATCACAAAAGGTTTCTCATCCAGGAAAAAAGAGGTCATTGTTCTTCTCTACTCGTCACTCATTAGACCCATTGTACAACATCCCTTTTGGTATGTACCTCACAAGACATTGTAAAACAACTGGAAAGGTCACAGAAATACCTCACAAAGAGGATTACCAGTCTCAAACAGAAGCCCTACACAGACCGTCTCCAAAAACTCCAGCTTTACTCCATCGCATATCACCTACTCAGAGGCGATCTCTGCCAAACATGCAAAGCTATGTCAAACCCAGAGCTGTTGGACATGCTCCACTTAAAGAAATCCCAATCCCTCCAAGCTACAGACTCTAGGGACCTAAACCTTGTCACCACAATAAACAGAACATGCTGGAGGTATAGATTCCTGTCCCAGAGACTTCCTATACTCTGGAAGAAACTACCTATCTATATCAAACAAAGCTCCTCATTAGCGCTTTTCAAGAAAAAATTGATGATTGGATGGGAAATAGGAAATTCACCCCGTGGATCCCCTCTGTGGCTCTGCTCAACAGGGGCACAAGAAAATTATTTTTTTGGGTGGCAAAAGCCAGGGTACCTTTTTGGCTAGGCTTATATAGGCCCTAGGGCCAATAGCCTAGTACCTACCTATGAACCTTTTGATTTTTAGGCCTGTTATTAGATATGAGTTGTGTCTTCCTATATTGGTGCTATGTATTTCACATTCTTTATATGCTATATTTATATATTTTAGATATTTTTGCATGGTGAATATCGGATAAAAGGAATGTGCTGCTTTAAGGACAGCTAACTTTGCTAACTCCTACCATTTGATGCAGTTAGCAATAATTAAGTCTCAATATCTACAAGGCCTTCCAACAATTATTTTAATTCCAATGTCATACAACACAATTGGCAAAATGCTTGCTTATTTATTTATTTGTGGGAAATTATGTATTTCCAATTTCTCTAAGACTGCACAATCTCATGATTTGAATAAATAACATAGGACTTGCAGATGTCTTCCCCTGCAAAAGTCTATGCTTATATGTTATTATACAATGACCCCTCCCATTAATATTCCAAAATGTGCAGTCTGATTGGCCAGCATGCCTGTTGTAAATCCCACAATATACCAATGGAAAAAAGGTCTGGTCACCCGGACTTTTTTTCGTTGGTATAAAGTCCTCAAAATATATATTTTTAAATAAATAAAATAAAAAGAAAAAATGGAGCAACTGAGACTTTCTTTTCTGTGTTGCTTCTGTTTTTAAGCATTGATGTACTGGGTATGCATGGGATGCAAGTCCCGTACGCATGCTCAGTACATCAAAACAGGGAAGAAATGTACCACAACCAGTGAAAGAACAGTAATGCGCCGTTATACAAAGACATTATTTAAAAAAAGTAAGTACTTTTTTTCTTAAATAATGTCATTGTATAATGGCAATAACCAACTCCGTAGTTGTGGTATATTGAAATTTACCCACAGTTGGCTTTATTTAATCACTCAGGCTTCGCCCCCATGATTAAACCACACCAACCATGGGTAAATCTTCACTATACCACACCATGTCATCGGTTATTGCTTTAATATTCTCATGCTTGCCTTATGTCAGTCCTCTGTTGATTGCTTTAACACTAAGACATTCTTACTGGTTTGGCATCAAGAAGTTTCAGGCTCTCAAGTCTTTGTTTATTTGCATTTTCAAATAGTTGATTTGGAGTACATATGATATGGAAACTGGAAATTATGTGTGCCTGAGCAGAAGCAAAAAGAATCCCTTATTTATTTTTATATAACAGTAAAAACGAGGATAAAACTGAAAAATATTAAACCTCTAATTATTGAGGCCTGTGACTTTGTCATCCATGTTGTAAAGTGCAGAGGTACAAAATTAGTTCATTCTTGATTTAGCCTGAAAACTATTGCATATATTCTTAATTTTAACTGAGTACTCATATGCTAATTGTTCTGTTAGCAGTAAAAGGCAATTAAGACTGGACTAGGTCTCAGATGGACATGAGTCTATCTTCCTTCTTAGAACACACACATATGAGATGGACTAATCTAAAATGTCTTTTTAAGTATGAGACAAAGTGCAGCAGGTGACCTTTGAGCTGCACATCTTGGCTGCCTTTTCGATACCCTTGGTAGTTGCACATCTTTGTGGCTTGTAAGGAATTGCTCTGTTATACATTTCATCTGACTTGCAACTTGATTTTAACTAGGACATCCTGATCTTTTTTAGAATTCTTTTGAGTTGCAAATTTTGGCTGCCATCTTGGTACCCTTGGCAGTTATTTACACATATTTATAGCTTACATGGATTTAGTCTGTTATTAATTTCATCTCACATGTAACAACTCCATTTGCAACAATTGACATGTTTAGCCTTACTGCTATTATTAAGAGCACATTATTTTAGTTTGAGTTAATAAATCCGCAGTACATTTATATTTAATTGAAATTATGCCGGCATTTATTTTTACCATATTGTTATATATCATATTTAAATGTGCATTTTAATTTCATAAAAATGGCACAGGATAAATTCAATATCACCGATACAATTTTAAATAATATAGCTGATTTTGCATTTCTTCCATTCTTGTATAACTTGGAAATAACTTTAATTTCCATAACAAAGAAGGCAGAAGCCTGCAGCTACAGGATACACTTTTTAAACTCTCTTAGTTCATATTGAGTAATTGGCAAAACTTAACAGCATCATCAAAACTAGAAACTCTGGTCACTCACGGCAGGTAAATAAAATGTATATTTATTGTTAAAAGGACCAATAGTAAGCACTTTCACGGTTCAGCATAACCGCTTCATCAGACTTCAGTTGCTAACAGAAAGCATACACTTTATATAGGCACAATCAAGCTAACATGATTAAAACAATTAAACGCAATTAAGAATAAAAGCAACAGAGACCTCCAGAGTACATATATACACAATTATATGTGTGTGAATCCACACATCAGAAACCTAATATTTCAAGCATCTAGATTTTAGAAAAGGTTTTAATGAAACTTTACTATTTAGACCAGGGGGCTTATCAGCCTGTAAAAGTATAATCCATTTTTGTTCTATTTCTTCAGTTTTATTACAAAAATCTCCACCTCTGTTATTTACACCTATACGCTCAATGACAAAAAAATGTCAGCAAAGAAACTAGTGCACTTGCACAGCATGTTTTGAGAGAAGGGTTAGACCATGAGTTCCATAACTAGTGCACTTGCACAGCGTGTTTTGAGAGAAGGGTTAGACCATGAGTTCCATAACTAGTGCACTTGCACAGCATGTTTTGAGAGAAGGGTTAGACCATGAGTTCCATTTTTTTGACATTTTTTGTCATTTTTTGTGTGGTCACTTTCCTTGTGGGAGACTGTTTTTATTTCTTGCAAGACTTAACAGTATGTTGGGTATGCTGGAAGAATAATGAAAGTTCAACTTTCGTACAGAAAGATTAAGGAATATGCTTATACTGCCAATGGCAGAGAAGTAAATCATTGCCTTGTATTTTCCAGTGCTTGTACTGTGTGGCCATAGACATTCTTTTATGTTAGAAAACAATATAAACCCTTCAGTTTTTAGCTTAGGACAGTGTATGTCTAGAAGTGTAGGAAACTCATAGTTTGAAGAAATATATTTCATACTATGCCTGCTCATCCTATAGTGATAGTTTATTTGAGAAAGTATTAGGAGACAGCAAAGTGTGGTAACACTTGTATCCTGTTAAATGACATTGTTAAGTTGGTATTAAGGTAACTAATATAGCAATAACCCACGCCTAGGTGTGGGTAATGCGGGATTTACCCACGGTTGGTGTGGTTTGGTCCCGAGGGCGAAGTCCGAGGGACCAAACAAAGACAACCGTGGGTAAATCCCACATTACCCACACCCAGAAGTGGGTTATTGCTATTATACTATGACATTATTTAAGAAAAGAAATAATTGCTTTTCTTAAATAATGGCATTATATAATGCCCTTCTGCAGCTGGCTGGTATCCGCAGCAGTTCTGATGTACTGCGCATGCCTACGCAGTACATCAGAGCTGTGGCCAAAAGCAACGGAGAAAGCAAGATCTCCATTGCTTTTTACTGTTTCGCTATGTTAAATGGGTTTAACATAGTGAGCCAGCTTTAAAATAAGCAACGGAGATGTCCGTTGCTTATTTTAAAGCTGTCTCGGTATGTTAAATCCATTTAACATAGCGAAACAGTAAAAAGCAACAGAGATCTTGCTTTCTCCATTGCTTTTTTTTTTTTAAACCTGTCTCGCTATGTTAAATGGGTTTAACATAGCGAGACAGCTTTAAAAAAAGCAACAGAGATCTCCGTTGCTTATTTTAAAGCTATCTCGCTATGTTAAACCCATTTAACATAGCGAGACAGGTTTAAAAAAAAAGCAACGGAGAAAGCAAGATCTCCGTTGCTTTTTACACACTGTGTCGCTATGTTAAAATAGTTTAACATAGCGAGACAGCTTTAAAAAAAGCAATGGAGATCTCCGTTGCTTTTTTTAAACCTGTGTCGCTATGTTAAACTCTTTTAACATAGCGAGACAGTGTTTTAAAAGAGAATTATACTAATGGAAAAAGTCCAGACGACCGGACCTTTTTCCATTAGTATAAGTCGATTTACAACGTGCATGCTGGCCAATCAGCGTGCACGTTTTGGAATATTAATGGGGGGTCATGGTATAATGTGTTATTACTTACTGCTATTAGAAGCATGTGCTGCATCTCTCCCTATAATCATTGCATCATTTCATGTACAACTTCTTCTGATTAAAATAATCCTCTGTGGGATTCATGAACAACCGTGTAGGCTTCATGCAAAACCTACTCGATGTTTACATGTTAGTTCGATGAAAAGCAGCACTAACTGCATTTGCATGCTGTTTATCATGCTTACACCAATTCAGACAAGTTTTCATGGCCAGCAACAGTGCTGGTAGCCAGGAAAACGTGTTGAACAGTATTAGCACACACAGTAAACAAGCAAGCTTGGCTATGGGCAAAGCTGTTAAGCGTGCTAGCGCAGACAGTGCAAAGAGCCCCACAGAGCAAATAATGTAAACTGTACCAGGCAGGGAAACTGTATTGAATGTACTGTTCACATAGATCAAACATATGAGTGCAGAAATAAGTACAAGGGGAGGGGAAACAGCAAGGGCAACTACAATAGATGGGTTACCTGACAGGAAAATTGTACATAGGACAATGTGGACAGAAATCAAAGAGAAGTATACAGAAATATGTAAGAGGGGAGGGTAAATGTTCAAATTCTAGTAAGATAGTTGATGTGAAGGTGCTTATGTTACAAAGACAATTTTGTAATAATAAAATTTGGTAGTACGTGTGTCATAATAATTAATGGTGGTCACACTTCTTAAGCAAATATAGGTAAATAAAATCAGGCATGATCTTACAGGATGTGATAGTTACACAAACATTGTAACAGAGGGGATTACATGACATATGAATATCATTAACATGCTGAGTTGAGGTGACAGTTTGCAAAGACAGTACATACATTGTGAGATATTTGCATAGCGTGCATTTTGTCAAAATATGTTGGAAAACAGGAATGGCTTAGAAGCCACAATCTGCTTTTGCAAGAATCAAACCCATCCCATCAATGTTATCACTGATCAGTGTATTACCTGTGATCAGTGTATTACCTGCGTATGCGAGGATCACCCTTGAAGGGAAATGTGCACTTCAGTATTCTAATACTATGCATCCCAGCTGAAGGTGTGTATGTGGTGTTACAAATTTGGGAGCAGAGTGTGGCATATGTGATACACTTGCATAAGGCACTCCTGCCTGACACAGTTATTGTGCAGGCAGATAAGAACAGATGTAAACACCACACTATGATGCAATGTATTCCCCAGAGCTGTGGATTGTCAACATCTGCCACAGGGGGTATCAATGGGTATTGTCACAAACAAATGAAGTGTTAATTATAAAATGATCCCTGAAAATGAATGTCATATCAGCATGTGACTCTAAAAGTCTTTCAGCTTTTCCCGGTTAGGGGTCGCCACACTGGAACTCCGGTCCGCTAATGATTGGCAGGGAATTTTTGCATATCAGCATGTGACTCTGATGGCAATTAAAAGAGTAAGCTCATGTGCACACAATTGTGATCAGTCCTATATCAATGTTCTGTGGCAAGGAAAGTTTTTCACTATGTGTGTACACATGTACTACCCAAGAGCTGGAGCGCACTCATGTACACCCGAGTGCTCAATGCATGTGTCACAGTAGCACTCTCACCATGACATTGGCAGATTAAATGTCTACTGCCATGAAATCCAAAGCTACGTTAACATGTGTTCATGCAACATATCAAGCGGTAAGACTGATGTGATGTCATGGTTGTTGAGTGACATTGGTATGTTCACACAAAATGAATCCCTATGTGACAACTGAACATCAAGCTCTACAACTTCTCCAACTACCAATATGGCTATTAATCACATACGCCACAGTGGAACTGTTACTGCAACTGTTGAACTCCACCTATGTGAAGTCATTCAATCATATGTACTTTATTTACCCATAATTTTTATCTGTTAGAATAGATGGGGGAGACCTTTGCCACTCTGCATGTACACAGTAGAAATAGGGGATGTCTTTCCTGCAGAGCAGTTAAGAACACAAATGCTTAAAATCACTCAATGTTGGTTTGAAACACTTGCCTAAGCATTGAGAAAATCAACACCATAGTGAGATTAATGAATGTGCCATGATAAATGTTAGAAAAATATGTATTAGTAATATGCTTAGTGCATTTAGGGTTTGATAAGGGTTAACATATTTATTCTATTTCACACTGCATAAATCTGTACAAACTGCAGAAGCTTTCCAATCTTGTATTGTCATGAAATATGCGCAGTTATAATCTTTGCTTATGCTCTGGAAATTTACAGGGAAGCAGATAAGTTCTGCTTGTGTTAGGAAAATAATGAATAGATGTATCACTTGTATTAATGTTATGAGATTTAGACAAAGAGTTCTGCTTATGCTGTGAGAAAATACACAGCTGCAGAAGCTATTGATAATAAGAACAAAGACTGCTTGAAAATATGAACTGCAATCAGCGCTTACTTGTGCCTAAGCTAGAAAAGTACCTTGAAATGTAACACATGTATTAGAACTACACAATAGAAGCTTGTAGCAGGCTAAAGCCCACAAGGCCAGGTTGTTTTTCTCAAAATGTTTTTCATAAATCCGGTCATGTCAGCAGAAAATCTGAGTAACATCTGCTGCAGAACAATACAGAAAGTTGTGTTTGATTACATCAACCACAGAAGGCAATGTCTTGTAGAACAGTATAAGAATAGCATGCTTCCTGTTAGTAGTTAGACAAAATCCTATATTTACATGTTTTTGTCTCCTTGCAGCAAGTTATTAAAGTGCCTTATCTGAACCTTATGTGAATTGGTCTTTGAAGTTTTTGAAGTTGCAAAGAAGATACCATACCGCTATTACAATTTCTAGCCGCTGAAGGACATAAGGTAAACAAAAATAAACTGCAGCTTTGGAAAAAAACAAGCTAAATATCTAGGATATGTAATATCCAAAGAGGGTAGAACATTAGATGAGGACAGAAAAGTAGCAATTTTGCAAGCACCAAAACCCACTACCAAGAAGGAAATGATGTCCTTTCTGGGTACGACTAATTTTTGCCGGAGCTGGATTCCAAACTTTGCCTTGGAATCTGCACCGCTGACTGACTTGATATATACAAGGCCTATGGCAGCACAGGATTTGTTGCAATGGACACCAGAGGCAGAATCTGCTTTCTGCAAACTGAAACAGTTAATAGTGTCCTCATTAGTTCTGGGATTACTGAACTACTATAAACGTTTTTTCCAAACTGTAGATTGTAAGCAAGGTTATATGACATCAGTGTTGACACAACAACATGGGGACAAGCAATGCCCTATTGCTTATTATTCATCACAACTAGACCCAGTGGCACGGTCTTTACCTCACTGTGTACAGGCAGTAGTTGCAGCTGCAATGGCAGTACAGGCTTCGGCCTCAGTAGTTTTATTCCACTCTCTCACTTTGAGAGTGCCTCATGCAGTCGCGATTATTTTACTGCAAGAGAAGGTAGTATATCTTTCCCCTGCTAGGCATCTTTTCTGTATGACTATATTGTTGAGCCACCCTCATATGACAATTGAACGATGTACGACTTTGAACCCTTCTACCTTGCTCCCGACCCCTGCAGATGGCACACCACACTGCTGCCTGCAGGTAATTGAGCAAAAGACACTGCCTAGAAAAAAGATCTTACGGATGTCCCCTTGGATGAAGCCGAGGTGACATACTACGTGGATGGCTCGTGCAAAAGCGGTCCTGCAGGACAGAACCTAGTAGGATATGCAGTAGTTTCTGATACTGAGATTACAGAAGCGAAATCTTTACCACACAACTTATCTGCACAGGCAGCAGAATTGATTGCCTTGACACCGGCATGTACCTTAGCAAAGGGTAAATGTGTGAACATTTTTACTGACAGCCAGTACGATTTTTCTACTGTACATGTTTTTGCACAACAGCAGAAAAACCGAGGAATGATAACATCTACTGGCAAACCTATTAATCATGCACAGTTTATTCTAGATCACTTAGAATCTATTCAGTTACCTCAGACAGTAGCTATTTGTAAATGCACAGCTCATACCAAGCAACAGGATAGGATTTCAAAAGGTAATGCGAGAGCTGATACAGCTGCAAAGCAGGCAGCTTCAGAAGTATTTCTTTTGAATGAGGAACTACAACCCTCTGAGATTTTAGACTTAGAAATGTTAAAGACAATGCAGACACTCACTACGCAAGCTGAAAAACAAAGATGGGTAAAACGAGGAGCAATCCTCAAAAAGGGGCTGTACATCTCTAAAGAAGGGAAAACAATATTACCATCTAACTTGTTTAGATATGCAGCTTTGTTGAGCCATGGACAATGCCGTGTCTCAACAGGGGGGATGGTACAGCTGGTGAACCGAGTGTTCACGACATATGGATTCTTAAACTATTCTAAAAAAATTTGTTTGATGTGCCATATTTGTAACAAACATCATGCACAGGGGGCATTAAAGCCCAAGCAAGGGAGTTTCCCTACACCACCGTATCCGTTTCATACTATCTGTATGGATTTCGTAGAATTGAACAAATGTGAAAATAAGAAGTATTGTCTTGTCATTGTAGATATATTTTCCAGATGGGTGGAAGCCTTTCCGACCAAAAATCCAGATGCGGCTACAGTTGCAAAAATCCTTGTTAAAGAAATCATCCCTAGATTCGGTATTCCGGAAAGGATCTACAGTGACAATGGTACACACTTTGTAAACCAAACCATACAACAGCTAAGTAAGCATTTTGGTATTTCTTTAAAAAATCATTGTGCATATCATCCGCAATCTGCAGGGCTAGTTGAGAGGCATAATGGGATTTTAAACAGTAAGTTAAGGAAGCTAATAGCAGAAACAGAAAAGAATTGTACTGTCTGCCCCTGGCACTGTTGAGCATGAGAACTGTTCTGAATGCAAAAGGACTGACTCCTTTTGAGAAACTATTTGGAAGGGCTTATTATATACCTCAGTGGAAACCTCTCATGCCCGCAGACCAGGAAGTCGACTGTGCACTAGCAGAGTATATGAGAAATTTGTTGAATTCTAAACATCTGTTGCAGTCAAATTCTGTTTCAGATAAAGAATAAATCAAACCATCTGAAGTGGCAGTGATTCCAGGAAAGTGGATCTGGGTGAAGACTATTAAAAAGAAGAATTGGACGTCACCAAAGTGGGAAGGTCCATATCAAGTACTTCTGTCGACACCCACTGCAGTCAAAATCGCAGAGCAAGCTTTGTGGATCCACCTGACACACTGCAAACTAGTTAAGAACTTTGAACTGGCAAAAATATTGTACGTGTCAAGAGTAAAAATGATAGAATCTACAAAAATCCGAATAGAACTGTTCGGAAGAGTTGGAGAAAACAGGAATGCAGAACAATAATTTCCTCAGAAGTATTGCATAATCATTCTGTTAATTGTACTAGTGACAATAATCTTTTTGTTGTGGCCATTCCTTTTCCCAGCCACACAAACTGAACTGAATAAACGTGAAGAGTTGCACATAGACTGGCATCCAAACTTCAATACTTATCAGGCAATCAAATATGTGTATGCTGAGACTTTCAATGTTTCGAATTGCTGGATCTGCACAGCTTTGCCAACAGCATACTGGGGGTTATTGTTAACTTCAGTCCCCCTAGGGGTTAATGAGACCTGGGAAAATTTGATTCATGATACATCAACCATTACAGCACAATATAAAATAGCATTGAACTTGTCGGTTCCACAAAAGGGAACTGTGTGTTTTTATAAGAATGATACAGTTCAGGTGGGTTGGAGCAATTGCAATGTGACTGTTCCTTATGAATGCTAAACTAAAGCTAATAACACAGGTTTTTATTGTAATACAAACTATGATTCATTTTTTAAATTGATGCACAAAACACTTGAAGAAGTAAAACATGATTCTGTTCTTTATAAACAACTGTCTATAATTGATAGAAAAATGTTTCATGCAGGACACGTGTATATTCATAGCAAAGTTACTACTAAAGTAGAAGATTGTTAATTTGTATGTGGTAGAAAAGCATACAAGTGGTTACCTGAGAATTTACAGGGAAGCAGATAAGTTCTGCTTGTGTTAGGAAAATAATGAATAGATGTATCACTTGTATTAATGTTATGAGATTTAGACAAGGAGTTCCACTTATGCTGTGTGAAAATACACAGCTGCAGAAGCTATTGATAATAAGAACAAAGACTGCTTGAAAATATGAACTGCAATCAGCGCTTACTTGTGCCTAAGCTAGAAAAGTACCTTGAAATGTAACACATGTATTAGAACTACACAATAGAAGCTTGTAGCAGGCTAAAGCCCACAAGGTCAGGTTGTTTTTCTCAAAATGTTTTTCATAAATCCGGTCATGTCAGCAGAAAATCTGAGTAACATCTGCTGTAGAACAATACAGAAAGTTGTGTTTGATTACATCAACCACAGAAGGCAATGTCTTGTAGAACGAATAACATGCTTCCTGTTAGTAGTTAGGCAAAATCCTGTATTTGCATGTTTTTGTCTCCTTGCAGCAAGTTATTAAAGTGCCTTATCTGAACCTTACATGAATTGGTCTTTGAAGTTTTTTCCTTTGACAATAAAAGTGCATCATCAATTGTCATATATGTGGTTATGTGAAAGCATTACATCATGTATATGAATCAAGGAATAATGTCCCTGTAATTACTTAGAAAGAATCTTGCTGTATGTCTGACAAAATTGCCTAATGTTATATGTACCCAAGAACAACTGTAACCCCCTTGGAACACATGCCTTACTTAGGAAGCAGCAGACATTACATCATCTCATGTCCTCAGTCCCGAGGTGGTGTTTCACTACAACTGTCATGGAACAACAATCTATTCAAATGACAGCATCAGTCTTCAATATAGCCTTTCCAAAGAAAATGTAGGATAAACTATTGTAACAAGAAACAACATTTACACATGAACATAGCACATGTGGGTGACAGCACTGGTAACAACATGTACACTGATTGCATTTAGTCACGTTTTGATTTAAACTATATAGCTAACATCACAGACTAATGAAGGTTTGCTGAAACACAAGCACAACTACAAATTTATTTGACAACTGTGACACTGCATATTTCAATAAATAACATCATAATTGTGTTTTCCTTCATGTTTCTGTAAAAAGTGGTTGAACAACGCAAGTACACTGTATAGCTATACCTCATATATGTATTTACAGCCTGTTCTGCACAGTAAGAGAAAGAAACACACACACACTCACAGACGACTGTCATTCCTGTAGTCAAACTCCCTACCTATGTACTGAAACAATTTGCACATAAGTGCATTATATGCACATACCACAGGGGATGTCTGACTGCATGTGAGCCACACTGCATCTTTGAAAGTATGACATCAGCTGTGTCATGCAAAGGAGATGTATGTGCAAAAATGACTTCTACAGCTATTTAGAATTCTAAATGTTGTCAATATTTAGAAGTGTAACACACTCCTGCATCCATTTACATTCACACACATACAGAGTCAGGACACTTTCAATGCTATATTCAAACTACCTACCTATTGATTGACACAATCTACACACAAGTGCATTATATGCACATGACACAGGAGAGGTCTGACTTTAGTGGTGTGAGAGTGCATTATTGAAATTATAACCTCATCAGTGTGTTGCAGAAGTAAGCATTTGTGGGCAGAGTGAAAATGGTATGTGGGATTGATCTGACCATATAAATATTTCTCATGAGTAGGAGTCAAATGAGCACAGCTGTTGAATTATTCCACCAATGATATTATGGACCCACCATCACATACACAGCATGACTGCTGTAGGATTAGAACCCCCTGCCTATCAAGTTGTACAATCTAGAGGGCATAGTACTTAACACAAGCACCACTGCAGAAGTCTGACTTCAATACTATGAGAGTGCACTTTACAGAGGATGACATTAGTGCTGTGTTGCAGAGAAGATAATGTTGGGAGAAGGGTCTGACATTGATGTGAACTCACTCTATATCTAAACTATTTTATTGAGGCCAGCAGTAGTTAAGGTCATATTTACATAACTTTATACACACCATACCTTTTGATCTCTTAATGCAAAAAATCTGGGCAAAGCCTAAGCTAAAGTGGGTACAAAGGCCTAAAACTAGGGACATATTTTAAATATTGCTCTTATAAACTTGAAAAGGTGGTAGAATAACAGGATTTAAGTTAGCATGCATTTTCTGAAGGATATGAAGTCAGAAACTCCAAAGAATGTCATTATTTAGTGACTTCAATCTCAGAGATTTGCCATAATGCCATGGATTTTATGAGGAACAGACCAAAAATATGAGGCAAAAATCTAGACGTTCAGAAAAAACCTGGACAGTTGAAAGGTATGACACAAAAGCTGACAGCTGTCAGATTAGAACTCCCCAGTACTTAATGCAAGTGCCACCATAGAAAACTGACTTTTATAGTATGATAATGCACTTTGTAGAGGATGAAATCAGCTTTGTTTTGCAGAGAAGATGATGTCAGGAGAAGGGTCTGACACTGATGTGGACTCACCCTGCAGTGTAAAAGTTTGCCCATGCTACTATTTTATTAAAGAAGTAGTATGTAAGGTCAGATTTACACAACTCTATACACACACACACACACACACACACACACACAGGTTGACTGCAGTGAGATTAGGACCCCCTACCTATCTAATTATACAATCTAGAGGACACAGTACTTAACACAAGTGCTGCCGCAGAAGTCTGACTTCTATAGTGTGAGAGTGCACTTTATTATACGATGACATCAGTGTTGTAAAAATGATGATATTGGGAGAAGGGTTTGACATTGATGTGGACTCACCCTGTAGTGTTAAAGTTACTCCAGGCTACTATTTTATTGAGGACAGCAGTAGTTAATGTCATATTTGCACAGCTCTATACACACACACATTGAATGCTGTGAGATTAGTACCCACTACATATTCAATTACACAATCTAGAGGACACAGTACTTAATGCAAGTGCCAGCACAAAAGTCTGACATCTACATTGTGATAGTGCAGTGTAGATAGGAGTAGCTTCTCATTCTGTGTCAGAGAAGATATTGTGATTTTGAAGGTTTTGTGCAAATCCATATTTGTTGATATGAAGGACTAAGTGCAATCTTGTGATCAATAATAAATACATACTGCTGCTATGCTTTCATTAATGTGTATTGCAGAACTGAGACTGACATGTACCTCTGCTGTGTACATGAGGCTCATAGCTAAGTACTAGGCTAGCTGACACACACACACACGCGCGAGACACACACACTTGTGAAACACAGGATGGACAATGAAGCAGTTATGGATCATCACGTTATGATAATGGCTTGTAAACCTTAATAAATGGTACTGGTATTAGCAATGGTATGTGCTCATGCATGGGCAATGTGGACTGTCAGTGCCAAACAATACTTAATGTTCCAATGCAGCAGGGATAAATAATGATGAAGTGTGTGTGTCATGCCTGTATGTGGTTGTATATTAGTTGTAAGTGTCAATGCTGCAGTGCAGAACTAGCTATACAAAATGAAGTGGTCAGTTAACCACAAAGTTCTCTACATTTCACATAAGTACATTATACAATTTCCATGTAATGAAGTAATATAATCCAGTAACAATATGTTATTTTGTTCAAAATCTGTTCCTAAAATGCAGTGCTAAGAAACAAATTTACACGGATGTTGGCAAAGTGTTAATGTATGCCTGATTATACTTTGATATATTGAACTTGGACTGTAAAGTAGCAGTGCTCAGTAGTGTTCAGTGGTGCTCCTTGCCAACCTTTGCACAAATAGGGATCAGAGAAGAAATGTTGTGATTCTGATTATATTTAGAACAGATCTGTTTTATCTTAACATCTTTGCATACATATGCTTCGCATGTTGTATTATACCTTTCCATATTAGGGCCAAAGTTTAATTCAGAAATTAAGTATTGTGCTTGCCTTCCCTGTGTGTGTGATGTTCAGTGGAGAAGAAACATCAGAAAGAAGTAAATACTTTAAATGGATTAGCCTTCTATAGTGCAAACAGACTGAGCAGCAATGAGAGGTTGTCAGCACTCTGGACAGTACTGAGTGGAGAAAATCCACATGTCAACCTAACTTCCACTGTGGCACAAGGTGTAAGATCAGTGAGCTAACTGAAAAAGTAGAGTTAAAGCAGGGCTCAAGTCCAGTATGGAGATCATTTTAAAAAGGGCATTAGAATGTGATTATCATAATTAATTTTGATCATGTCTTTAAGACTACATAGGAATGACTTTTACTGAAATAACCTTTTATACCTGCTACTTATGAGGCATTTTGCAATAAGAATGGAAATGCCATTCAACATTGCATACTATCTCTCACAAATGCTGAGGGCTACAACTGATATAACAGAAGGGTTTAGCCAGATACACAAGCAACACATTCACAACAAAGACACTTATAAAAACAGGCAGTAAGAGTTTCACCTAAGGCTGGATTCAAGACATTGTCAAGGGGAGAATTAAGTTTATAGACTTGATTGTTATCTCAGCACACCACAAAGGAAATCTTACATCACTCCTCTCAAAAGTCACACCTTTGAAGGACTATGATAATCTATTTAGCAAGTAGAAGATGCAGGTATTATTCTTCAGCAAAGTAATGACAGTATGAAAATGTCATGAGATGAAATTTACATCCATAAGCTTAATGAATAGTCAACAGTACAAAGGGTAAGAGAGAAGGGGTGAAGATAGAGACAGCTATACAGACACATATAAAAGGATGGTGTTATAGGTCATTAATTAACATCTTTATGGCATATCCTCATTATTCATCTGTCATGCTGTGTATCACTGATTGATGGCTCTGGGGATCAAGAAATTGCAGATGAGTCCAAATTGATGAAGACATGAATAGAATAAGGGTGGTTAACTAATTCTTCCTTATGGTCATGGATGTGTTTGCAAATGATTTTTGCAACAGTATTCAAAGTATGTTAATTAAAGGTCTTAACTAGATAAACATTAAGATATGTGTCATGAAACATCACAGAAGGACAACATCACAGTAAGAAATAATGTGACATATATTTGGAATTGAACCCGTGAAGCTATGATAAAAAAATGAATCCTCAGACAACTGATTTATGTCAGCACTCCACAGAGGAAGTTGCACTTAACTACATCCAATAGTCAAAGAACTGTTAGAGTAACTGTTGCCAATTATTTTCCTTACTCTGCCTTTACTCTGTATTCTGATAGTGCAGCATGTTTAAGCACATTTCCTTGAGGATAAATAAACTACTGTGGTGATGGCAACAACTGACCAGGTTTTGCCATAGGACATGAAGAGTCATTCACCATCACTTGGCACTGGTCAATGATGCCAATGTATGTGCAAATGCTGAGGGGAAAAGGGAAAAAGTGAAGGTTTTCTTATGGGCCATGTGTGTTGTGTGTGGTTCTGTTTTTTGACCAGATTAAATGTGTGAAAAAGGGATTGACAAGAAAGTGGTGAAATGAAGGGACAAGCAAAGAGGAGGATGTGGTAAAGAATAGAGGAATTTGCAGGAAGGATGTGGGAGAGAACTATTGCTATCCACTTCCTCACACCATAAATGTACAAGTGTAGCCAGAATTTACTGAATTTGAATTGTCACCACACCAAGGATAGGTGATAACAACCAAATAATGTACAGCCAACTGTACTGAATCAAGTGTGTCAAGAAGACACATAGGTGAAGTGAAGAGCTATTTATGCAGCTTTATTTTGTTGTAGGACAGGTGCCCATTTTTTATTTATTTATTTTTTTACTTTCAAAGACCTGCGGTGGTGGCGCTGCGCTAGCATTGTCGCCTCGCAGTAAGACGCTATCCGGTTCCACTCTCAGCTAGAGCGTCTTCTACGTGGAGACATGCATGAATGGGCATACCTTCTTTGAAGGTTGTGTGTCAGAGCTGTTAACTCGGCATGTAAAAATCAACTACCAATCATTAGCGGACCGGAGTTCTGCTGTGCTGACCCCTAACCAGGAAAAGCCGAAAGACACAACAACAACATCAACATTTTTTTTACTTTCAAAGAGTGAGCAATGTTGGGGAAGGGGCTTAGGAATGTGAGGGTCACGTAGGTTAGGGTAGGTGAGGAAGCAGGCATATACAGGACAAACAAGACAGACAGGTATGGTGATGGACACTAAAGGTTGGGGGACACCATGACTGGGGATAGGTGGGGACATCAGACGTGCACCTATGTCATGCCTGAGAACAGTTTGAATCTAGTCCTCACTCTCAAAACTGTCATCACTGTCTCCTGTCTCAGTTTTCTGTGTCAGTGCTCAATGTGGCATCATCTTGGCAATATAATAAAGCACATTTTCTACATGGCTAATTCAGACTGCATGGTACCCTCCACCAGCCCTGGCAGTTCTTGGTGGATAACAAAAATCTCCCCCTCCACTGGGGCAGAACTACCTAATGAAGATGGAGTACGTAGGGCAAGGGTTATGGAGGTAGCACTAACAGCTTGGTACCCTAAGTGCTGAGTGTCGGTGCTACAACCTGTGGAGGGATGGCTAGCCGAGACGCAGTGGTCAGTCTACCTCTCTGTGCTGCCTCTCAGTTTTGGTGCATACAGCTATTTATTTCAGTATTGTCATATTGCATATAATTACAGTACTGATTAGGCTTACAAGAAGACCTGATGCATATGTATCCTGGGCCTCTCTGAGGCAATTTAACCACTCTTGGTGTGCCTCCCTTTTCACTGCAATGACTTCAACAGCTGTACAATACAGAAGAAGAGGCATGACAGCATAATGAATAACAGTCTTGGCTGGGTCTTGCATTCTGTATTGGTTCCACTTTATATCATCGAATTACCATTTCATCGAATTGCAAATCATCGAGACCAAATCGTCGAAAACTCATTTCATTGAAAACTCATTTCATCGAATCTCAAATCATTGAAAACTATGAAGCAACTACAAATAACATTCCGCAATGTTTTTACTATGTTTATGCAGGGGGGCAAGTCCCCCTGCACCCCCCATGTGGGGGGCTCCACCCCCCACCCCCCCGTAAATAAATATACCAACTCCAAGGTCACACTACAGTGGTGGAAAAAGGTAATTTCCTAACTCCACTGTAGTGCAACCTTGGAGTTTGTATATTTAATTATGGGGGTTGTGGGGGGTGCAGGGGGGCTTGCCCCCCTGCATAAACATAGTACAAAGTGTCTGGGATGTTATTTGTAGTTGCTTCATAGTTTTTAATCATTTGAGATTCGATGAATTGAGTTTTTTATGAAATGAGTTTTTGACGATTTGGTCTCGATGATTTGCAATTCAATGAAATGGTAATTCGATTATATGAAGTGGAACCTCTGTATCATATAATGTTGATGGATGAGTATACTTACACAACTGAGGGATGTCAGCAGTTCTAAACTCATCCTCCCATTGGCTAAGGAGGTCCTTCTTGCACCATTTCAGGTCACTATAGTGGTGCCAACAATTCTATCCAGTGTGTGGGATGCCACTTGCACTGCAGACAGCCTTGACTAAACTGTTCCAAGCCTCAGTCTTATACTGAGACTCAGTATAGTCCCTTTGCAGCTGCCTACAGCTGTAACACTTCATGAAAAGTGCCATAAAATTCCTGGACTCCTTAACACCCCACCTCTGTGCTCCAAATTTAGCACCATCATCTCCCACACTAGCCATGCCTGCAGAAGTCAAGCAGCAACTCTTTGTCTGAACTGGAACCAGCTTCCAATCTTGAGTTTAACAGCCAGTGTACAAACATGCACAACCATGCCAACTGCAATTGTGCAATGGAAAACAGAGACAGCCATTCCCAAACAAAGAGGAAGCTACTCAAACAGCAATGAAAGCATGAAACATGGCAGTGAGATTTGCCATGTGTGATGCTCAGCCTATTTACACTTTTTCAGATGGTTAACAGTGATGTGCTTAATGGCTTGGCTTGTTATCCTTGGTGTTTTGGAGATTAAATAAGATGACTTGGCACATAACTTTCTAGAATTAAACACTGTAAAAAGTTAGTTGACCAATGTGGGGATCAAACCTAAGGAAGAAATAATAAACAGATTTCAAGTAAGGTGATAATTTGCCAGTGCTACAGGAGAACAACCTTTCAACTCTGTTCATTACAGATAAACTGTATTCAGTATGAATGGCGATATACTTCAGATAGGTCTTTATGTGTGTGAATTCAAAAAGTCCTCTGAAATGCATTTCCATGAAAGAGGCAGTATTGCTGTTTGTAAATGTATGTCAGATGCATAGACTTTCATGTGCTGAGTAATACAGGTCAGGGTATGAGACATACATACTTCACAACACATACTGTCTTAAACACAAAGTTGGGTAATGTGAGGAGTGACGATGATTTTAACTTAAGTATTCTGCCCTTTATAGATATGCACTTGCATTTTTAATTAATTATTATAATTATATTGCTTAGAAAATTACACACACATTCAACTGTGTTTCTTGGGAATTATGTAAATGATTAATGAGATATGCTGCCTAGAAACATTTATTTATCAAAGCATTACTGAGGCATTTCTTGCAATCAACCAAATTATGGGTAGTCATTTTTATGCCTTCTGGAATTTGAACCCTAGAGCAACTCTATTACAGGTCCAGATTGACTGCATTTACAGCTTGTGTCACAGAAAGAGGCATAGTGCACACCACTCACACATTAGAAATACTATGCAACCATGACAAAACTGTGCTAATGGAGGTTACAGAAATGACATTGTTCACACTTTTCTTCACCTGTGAGCCCTGTTTGCTCTCAGCTAAACAATGTGGAAATTATACAGGAAAAAAAAATATATCACAATTTATATTCCACATAATAAAACACAAGCCACAGTTTTACCTCTGCTACAAACATTGCAAGCAGCTTGGAACTTTAAGTTGGATTCAAACCCTGCATCCTCTTTCCTTTAAGCTAATTTCATTTACGCCCTGTGCTGCGCTGTTCTAAGTGCATACCTGTGCCACTCTAAAATGTTACACTGATGGCATGCCAAATTACATTTCTTAGTTTGTACCTTGGGCAGTGGACTCTTGTTCACTGCTACGAAATGCTGCCAGTCCAGAGCACACATTGCCAAAATGCATGTAAATGAGGAACACAAAAACAATTGTCAGTAGTAACAAATAACAGGAAATAATAATGAAAAGGATTGTGAAGTTTCCTAGATCTGTGTGTGTTACAACCTGATCATATGCTCAGGTATTATGCATTAACTTTGTCAGACAGCACATTAACTGAATTTGAACCCTTAAGTGCAATAACAACACACGCATTTTTAATCCCTGTTTGCCACCAACACAAGCTTGGATTAGTAATTAGAAAATGTATATGCCATACAGATCTGACTTAGAAGACCATCAAATGACAGGTCCAGCAGTAGAAAAATCAGAAAGTGTTCCTTTCTTATTTGATTTAACACAGTGATTTTCAACATTTTTTACTTTTTGGGGACCAGTGAAAATAGGGCAATTATTTCAGGGACTGCTAAACAAGCAATAATGCCCAACAGGGTGTGTTATTGTAGAAATAATGCCCGCCCAGCGGCATCGGGCTTCTACACCCCTGGAAGGGCATTATTTCCACAATACCACATACCCTGGAGGGCATTATTGCACTTAGAGAATGGGCTGTCTATAAAATTGTTGTATATTAGTCACCTATTTATTTTTATTACTATTTTTTATATATTTTTTATGTAAATAGCTCCTCCTCCTAATGTGAGAAAAAAGAACAAACCAAACAGTGAGACGCTCCCAGGACAGTTCCTCCTCCTAATGTTTCGGACTTGCTGAAGTATATGTCAATGGTGGTAGAAAAAGCATTTTACTTCCAAAATATAACACTTAAAAAATATCCAGGTATCTACTTTATTTTTTGGTCCCTGACTCCTAAAACATTTGGTTTGTTGCCAATCATTGGAGATTGAAGTTACTAAATAATGGCATGCATCTGAGTTTCAGACTATTATTTTCTTTAGAAAATTCATCCTAACACAAATCTGTTATTTAAGCAAGTTTGTAATTTTATGACGAATAATTAAAATCTGTTCCTATTTTTGAGCCTTGTTCCATTTTTATTTTAAGCTTCATCCAGATTTCTTTAGCTGAAAGGTCAAGAGATATGCACACTCTTTATTACTGCTGCTTCCAGTAGTCAATCTCACTCACTCTCACATGCACACCTCTGTTTCAGAAAATGCATGCTAACTCAAATTCTAATATTCAAGTAAAATATGCCCCCTGTTTATTCAGATATCTTGAGCTAAGAGTCAAAAGACTCACATACCTCTCAACTGTCTAGATTTTTGTAGAATGTCCAGATTTTTGACTCATATGCTTGGTCCCATCTTCATAAAATGTGTAATTTTCTGGCAAATCACTGGAGATTAAAGCACACCTCTCAACTGTCCAGATTTTCACAGAATGTCCAGATTTTTGCCACATATTTTTGGTCTATTCCTCACAAGATTTGTCATTTTCTAGCAAATCACTAGGATGGTCTGAGGATTGATGTCACTAAATTAAATACATTTGAGTTTCAGACTTCAACTCCTTCAGAAAATGTGTGTTAACACAAACCCTGTTACTCTTGCAACTTTTTAAGTTTACAAGAGTAACATTTAAAATCCGTCCCTATTTTTGGGCCTTTGCTCCCCATTTTGTCAGACTTTGTCTAGATTTCTTGCACTTAGAGGTTGAGAGGTGTAGACTGAAGTAATTAAATAATGACAGACAAACACATTTCAGATGTCATATCCTTCAGAGAATACATGCTAATGGAAACCCTGATGTTCTAGTAACTTTCAAAGTTTATAAGAGCAATATTTAAAATCTGTCCCTATTTTTGGTCCTTTGTCCCTCATTATTTGTAACTTTGTCCAGATTTCTTGTGCCGAGAGGTTGAGAGGTATAGTGGAGAGGCACGCAAACCTCTTAACTGATGCTACTGCTGCCAGGGATTGCTCTCATTCTTCACTGTCTGTCTCTCTCTCTCTCTCTGACACACACACACACACACACACACACACACACACACACACTTTTTTCGTTTCATTTACTTTTTTTATACTTGCTAAACAGCAAAAGTGCTGCTTAGCAAGTATAAAATAATGCCTCGATCAATCTCTCAGTCGCATACATGCACACACTCTCACAGACAGAAAACACCTACACACATATTTTTATTTATTTATTTATTTATTTATTTTCTTTCTTATTTTACACTCGCTATACAGCAAAAGCACTGCTTAGCAAGCATAAAATAATGGCGGCAATTTTGTTTTTCAGTCTGAGATCCTAACTCTTTCATGGACCAGCAGGAAATTTCTGGTGGACCGGCGGTTGAAAAACGAAAAATGCTGATTTAACATGTCTAGATGAATGTGATACTGACAAATAGTTTATGCTAACAATAGCCCACATCATATTAATGTAAAATTGTCAAGATTGCCAACTATTTATTTTGTTTATTTTCTGAGAATCTTCCCCTCCTCTCAGCTTAACTACAGAAATGCAATGTCATGGGCATTTATTTGCATCTTTGCTTCAAAGTATAATATAGCTGATCAGCATTTCAGAAAAAAATTAAGTAGAGGACAGACTGTGTGCCTTGTTAAGGTGCTTCCACTTTTTTTAATTTAAGTCTACTATGCATGATACACACACTTCAGAGAGATGAGTCTGTTCAGTATTGCATGTTGAAGAAAACAAAAATGCAGTCACCTAATATAGCAAGCTCCCAACACAGACCAAATGTTGTATACTCCAGTGAAGGGTATTCGTGCCTACACCAATAAAAAGCGAACGACTCCACAGAGACTTTTAGTAAAAGACCTTAACGCCAAGTTTATTTAAGCAGAAACATGCGTTTTCGCTGAAGCTACAGCCACAGCTTCTTCAGAGTTTAAAAGTAACCCGCCAAGCTGGGTTTTTATTTTCACGTCATTACGTGTTTACAAAACAAGCTATTAAAGGGCTATACTCCTTAAAAAGAAGTTTAAAATATATTTAAAACATTTAATAGACATCCCTGGCCACTTCAAATTAATACACCATTAATCGTGATGTACTCAGACATTATAAGAGGTGTAACATCATAGAGTGAAAATTTTAGTTCCTTCATATTACATAAACAGATTTATACAAATCATTAAAAAATACCATAGCATAGCATGTTGGCTATGCATGCACTACCTCATAGTCGCCCGGGACCTACTCCAGAGTGCTGCTTCCATCCCAAACAACACACCACATACCTCCAGTTATGGTCTCCTTAGAAATGAAGAATTTTAATACACACAATATTGCACTTATTATGATTTATAAATTTAATAAAAGTCCCTTACATTAACTAGTTTTATCATGTAAAGACCAGGTCACAAGCAGAGTACTAGCCTACCTCGCAGCTATGATGGATAGTTCATGACCCATGGTTCTTGTTATTATTAACAAAAAATATTTTTCTCAACATGTCAACTAAATTATTGGTGTAGTGAATCTTTTATAATATCACTGTCCACCTAAAATTCATACATTTTATAGTTTTATTCCTCAATGTTGACTGTTAGAATAGTAACCATGTAATACGTGATCATCTGTTAATGTTTATCTTTTATAACTCTTTAATCTCAGTATACAGGTTATATTACAATGCTCGTTCAAACCAGGATATGAGAAGCCATCCAACCTCAACTGCCATTCTAGTTCTTTATTCTCTAGAAACAGTGGTGTTGGCCCTCCTCTTCCTGTGTTACAAATTTGGTCAATTGGTGTGAATTCAAAACTGTGTCCTACATTTTTGTGCTGTGTTTTGCTAGAGCATTTTCGATGTTCTGTTTCCTCATTGCGTAAACGTGTTCGTAAATTCTGTCCCTCAGCCTTCTATCAGATTTACCTATATAGAAGGCTGGGCAACAGTTACACGTTGCCAAGTAAATGATGGATCTTGATTCACAATTTAGTTTTTGATTAATACTAAATTGTCTACCACGAATACAAAAGACACTTGTTGCTTTCACAAGATGGCAGTAATTACATTGCCCACATTGAGAGGATCCTTTCATTCTAGTCATAGAGTTAGTTCCATTATGTCTCTGTAATAGAGCTTTCAAGCTATTCCCTCTTCTGTATATAAACCTAGGTTTATTTCCTAATTTTTCCAGGAGTTGGTAATTATTAGAGATAAAGTACCAGTTTTTATACAAAATGAACTGAATTGACTTAAAATCAGTACTGAAGGTAGTGATAAAACTACATTCAAAGTTGTTCGTTGTATGATTGTCATAATCTACTGTATTATTGCCGCCAATACTTAATGCAAGGGTTGGCTCTCCACTTAAATCCAATGTTGAACTAACAACCATGTCTGGTACTTGCTTGACCGGTAAAAGTGGAGAGTAATAGCCCAAAGCCCTTTTACCATTAACCTCCTGGAATAAATCATCAAATAGATGTACTGGGTAATCTCTATTGGTAAACATAAATTTTAGGGAGTCACATTCCTTCTGAAATAGGACCTCTGTGCTACAAATCCTGGACGCACGGATCAACTGACCCTTGATAATAGCTTTCTTTTGTTTGTATGGGTGACAACTCTTAAAGTGAAGTAAGGAGTTGCAATAGGTTGGTTTTCTATAAATACTTGAAAAATATTCACCCTTTGATAAATCCTTACTTAATTTAATGTCCAAGAAGTCAATTTCTCTGTCGGAGAACTTTGATGTAAATCTTAAGAAAGATGTGGTGTCATTCATAACCGACACAAAATTTTCTGCATCACTCTTGTCACCCTCAAACAAAATAAATATATCGTCCAGGTACCTAGTATAGAATTTTACTTTAGCTTTCCTTGACAAGTGGTTGAAAATATTTTCCTTCTCCCAATGAGCCATAAACAAGTTCGCCACACTGGCCCCACAAGGAGACCCCATAGCGACCCCTTGCTTCTGCAGGAAATATTTACCATTGAATGCAAAGTAATTAGATGATAGAATTATATCCAATAACTGGGTGACTACATTGATTTCTTTTTTTGTTGCTTTTAATTCCATTAACATAAGGGAAATCCATTCAACTGCCTCCAAATGAGGAATGGATGTATATAAATCTATTACATCTATTGTTAAAAAGTTAACAGCTTTGTCATATTCAATATTCCTTATCTTGTCTAAGAAGGTCCAAGAGTCCTTGCAGATGTAAGGTACTTCTTTTAAATATTTTGAGAGGATAGTCTCCACTAACTGGGCACAAGGGTATGTCAAGGAAAGCCGGCTATCTATCTATCTATACAGAAGAGGGAATAGCTTGAAAGCTCTATTACAGAGACATAATGGAACTAACTCTATGACTAGAATGAAAGGATCCTCTCAATGTGGGCAATGTAATTACTGCCATCTTGTGAAAGCAACAAGTGTCTTTTGTATTCGTGGTAGACAATTTAGTATTAATCAAAAACTAAATTGTGAATCAAGATCCATCATTTACTTGGCAACGTGTAACTGTTGCCCAGCCTTCTATATAGGTAAATCTGATAGAAGGCTGAGGGACAGAATTTACGAACACGTTTACGCAATGAGGAAACAGAACATCGAAAATGCTCTAGCAAAACACAGCACAAAAAATGTAGGACACAGTTTTGAATTCACACCAATTGACCAAATTTGTAACACAGGAAGAGGAGGGCCAACACCACTGTTTCTAGAGAATAAAGAACTAGAATGGCAGTTGAGGTTGGATGCCTTCTCATATCCTGGTTTGAACGAGCATTGTAATATAACCTGTATACTGAGATTAAAGAGTTATAAAAGATAAACATTAACAGATGATCACGTATTACATGGTTACTATTCTAACAGTCAACATTGAGGAATAAAACTATAAAATGTATGAATTTTAGGTGGACAGTGATATTATAAAAGATTCACTACACCAATAATTTAGTTGACATGTTGAGAAAAATATTTTTTGTTAATAATAACAAGAACCATGGGTCATAAACTATCCATCATAGCTGCGAGGTAGGCTAGTACTCTGCTTGTGACCTGGTCTTTACATGATAAAACTAGTTAATGTAAGGGACTTTTATTAAATTTATAAATCATAATAAGTACAATATTGTGTGTATTAAAATTCTTCATTTCTAAGGAGACCATAACTGGAGGTATGTGGTGTGTTGTTTGGGATGGAAGCAGCACTCTGGAGTAGGTCCCGGGCGACTATGAGGTAGTGCACGCTTAGCCAACATGCTATGCTATGGTATTTTTTAATGATTTGTATAAATCTGTTTATGTAATATGAAGGAACTAAAATTTTCACTCTATGATGTTACACCTCTTATAATGTCTGAGTACATCACGATTAATGGTGTATTAATTTGAAGTGGCCAGGGATGTCTATTAAATGTTTTAAATATATTTTAAACTTCTTTTTAAGGAGTATAGCCCTTTAATAGCTTGTTTTGTAAACACGTAATGACGTGAAAATAAAAACCCAGCTTGGCGGGTTACTTTTAAACTCTGAAGAAGCTGTGGCTGTAGCTTCAGCGAAAACGCATGTTTCTGCTTAAATAAACTTGGCGTTAAGGTCTTTTACTAAAAGTCTCTGTGGAGTCGTTCGCTTTTTATTGGTGTAGGCATGAATACCCTTCACTGGAGTATACAACATTTGGTCTGTGTTGGGAGCTTGCTATATTAGGTGACTGCATTTTTGTTTTCTTCAACTGTTTTTGTGGTATCGTTCTTAATCAGTATTGCATGTTGTCAGAGTCAGAGCTATCACTGACACTTGCAAGCCATTAGTCACTAACAATTGCCATTGCTCCTCCCTACAGTCCTAGAGCATGTGCATGCACTTGTGTAGTTACTTACACAATGTTTACATCCCCTACAACAAGTGATTTTCTTTTTTGGTATCCAGGAATGCTAATGAATTTGCACCTCATTTGCATATTCACAGTGCCTAAAGGGCTGCATGTGCATTATAGAAAGGTAATGTTGTAGCTATGGAAGTGAAAGAAGGGGACATTGATTGAACAGAGACAGACTGTTACTGCTAGTTAGTTGGAGGAGATTGTTCACGCGGTGGTGGTGCTGCGGTAGCGTTGTCACCTCACAATAAGATGCTGTGCGGTTCGATTCTCAGCTAGAGCGTCTTCTGTGTGGAGACATGCGTGAATGGGCATACCTTCGTTGAAGGTTGTGCATCAGGGCTGGTAACTCGGCACGTAAAAATCAACTACCAATCATTAGTGGACCGGAGTTCCACTGGCGACCTCTAACCGGGAAAAGCCGAAAGACTCAACAAGTTGGAGGAGATTGTTCTACAAAATACTATACTATTTTATAAGGTATGTTTGTTGTCTTCATAAACTGCTTATATTTTAATATGCAATAGAAAAAAGAATTTTGATATGTATGCAATTTTTTCATTCACTGATGGTATACTGCACATATGTCAGTTTTTGCTGTGTTTTCCAGGTTAGTCAATGGAATGATTACATGACAGTATTGTGTTAACATTTTCTCTTTGAATTTCATCATTTAATGTGGACAAGTGTTGTTGTTTTTCTTTCAGCTTTTTCCAGTTAGGGGTTACCACAGCGGAACGCCAATCCGCTAATGATTGGCAGTTGATTTTTATGGTGCCGAGGTGCCAACTTGACGCCCAACCTTCAACGAAGGCACGCCCATTCACGCATGTCTTTCAAATGCCACTCAACTGTGGGGAGGACATGCAGACTCCACACATAAGGCACTCAAGCCGAGAATCGAATGGGAGAACCTCTTTCTGTGAGGCGACAACGCTACCACTGCACCACAGCGGCTAATGTGGACAAATGTATTGTGTTTATTTTCAATTTCAAGGGATTGTGCTTGTTTAGCTAAGGAGGTGTTAGGCTTCTCAGATGTCCAGTGTTGACCTACATAACACTTGAGAGACCAAAGCAAAATCGGGCGGTTGGTCTTTGAATTTTTGCCTAGCTATTGATAATCCTGCCATGCATTTACACAACTGTTCTCCTTATTCCAGAAATATTAACAGAATGGATGTAATGCTAATGTATTACAATGTTTATTTTTTTTTTTGGGGGGTGGGCTACCTTAACTTGGGTGTAGTCTGAAATGAGCATTGTGTGTTCAATTGTTTTGTGTTGAGAATGGGTGTGATATTTTCTTTGAGGAGAATGATTTCTGTATGTGCTACAAATGTGTTTGGTGTTTTTTCTGTTTCATGTCATACAGGATTATGGCACTCAGACCATCTGTTCCACATAACGCACCATTCAGTGATGCAGCGAACAAGGACATCATTCAAGCCTTATGCTGTCATGCATCCTTCCTGCTTGACAGAGGCAGAGGTGATATGTCTGCCTGACAAAGCATATGGCAACAGGTGGTTGCTGACATAAATGTAGTGGGCGCCCATGCCAGAAACTATAATCAGGTATGCCACTGATATGATTACAGCTGCACACAGTAGGGCAACTGTGGTAGCATGATAACAGATGGCTATGGGGAGCTATCCTGCTACGCAAACACAAGTCACTGAAAATGAGCATTTCCTGTCCACTGTCAGAGATCCAGACAGCTCAGCAGAGGCTTCACACAGACTCCTTGATGTTGGTGCTGATGCTGACAACAGGCCAAGCGTGTCCCAAGAAGAAATTCCACTTATGCTATATATAAGGCATTAAATTCCATTCTAGACATCGTTATGTGTTACTACTTCTACATCTGTAAACATCAAGATGTGTGCCTTAGAAAAGACAACAGTCCGACAGAGACTGTGTTGGGGAATGGTCAGTCTGACTGATTCTGAGATATGTCTTAAGGGGAAGATAGGCAGAGCATTATTCTCTTATCCTTGTGTCATTTGCATTGTGATTCTTTTTAGCCTTCTTTCCACTGCCTTCCCCTTTTTCAAGCGACATAGGAATTACCATATGAAAGACCACCTGCACATGGTAAGCACAAACTTTCTTTGATTGGTAATAACCGTTGCTTAGATATAAGTCTGAGGAGAGAGTAAAGACTATTGTATTTCTCTAATATCTGAAATTGTTTAACATGAGCATGTAGAACCAAGTATGGATCATTTCCACTCACTATTTCTCTCCTTCTTGTGTTTTTGCTTATTATCTCATGTGATCCTGACAGTGGCAGTGTAGAACTCAAACCACCTGATGTCAGAGTAGCTGTAGTCTTTGATGATAATAATGGTAGTGATGTAGAGGCAAAGTCAGGGGGTGAAGAGGTTCAGTCTGACACTGAGGTTGTGGCTCACACATCCACTACCCTTATTTGGGCACAGTCAGTATGCCTACTCATACCTATTCCACTGAGTCATCAGATATAGGACAAGTTGAGGGTGACACAGTTGATCACAGTAATGTGGTTACTCCACTTGCAGAGCTGGTTGAGTCTGCCCATAGCCATCATGCAAGCATGGTACCAAACAGGAGAGTTGTTAGAGGTGCTCAGAGGAAGCTTACTGTCCACCTTCATCTTGGTGCTGTTGTATCATTATGTGCCACCAGATGTATGTATAGGGCCATCATAGAGACACAGGCACATTCCACTAGGATGTCAGAACAGATTGTGTGAGTCCTAAATGTGGTGCTATCTGACATGCACAACTGTCTCTACCATACAGGTTACTCATATGATACGATGAATGACATAGCGGATCAGGCAGTGTCTGTGATGAATGCCATCTGGGGATGTCCGGCATCCACATGTCTTTACAGCTGCAACATCCTCTGGTGTTAGCCTACTTGTCTGCGCCTGATTCCACTTCTGTAGTGGGACTACTTCCACTGTTCTGTCAGTGATTGAGGTGTCTACACTCACATATGGTAGGCCACTGAGTCATGGTCCTGGACACGATTGTAAAGACAGCTTGTCCAGCAGACATCATTCATGTTCAGGTAGTATCCCCAGGGATGTAGAAGTGGCAATGTAACTCCTGGAAGAGGCAGTTTGCATGGTTAGGAGCAATAACACTGAACTGACTACCATGCATGGCACATACCTTACTGACATGACAGGATGTAGTGCTAGCACAGAGCTTGATTGTGCTCATACATACACACACATTTCACAAATACTGACCATACTGACACACACACAAACACACACACACACACAAACACACACACACACACACACACACACACACACACACACACACACACACACACGCGCAAGCTAGGAATACCTTAATTTTGATTGGGATACATCTCCTGTTAGTGGCCTTGAGATATTCCTACTTTACTGAATGTTCTGTATTTCTTACAAACTTTCAGTACTTTGGTGTCAGCCTTGGTTTACTTCCCCTCCCACCCTGTGGATATGATGATGATGAGTGTGCCGTGCCCTTTGTTCATTTGGGTTTGATGTGGTCATCACTGTGTCCTTCTTCCGTGGGAGTATATGCATTTATGATGGGTGTTATGAGCCATAGGTTGCAGTCAATTGCCTGCATCACTGAGTAGATGGCCTTGTGAAACATTACCCTTAGCAAACCTTGTGTAAAGTTGTGAGGTGGGCCATATGTATGAATCTAGTAACTGCCTGGGTTGCCTACTCACACACACAATGAGGATGATCCCTCGGGCATTATAGACACCCTGGCAATTGACTTAGTGGAACCCCTTCCTTTTGATGTATGTCTTTCCCTGTTCACTAGGTGGGACTTTTATTCCTATGTGTGTACAGTCTATGGCCCTCAACCCTTCAGGGAAGTGTGGTACAGCATAAACATCCTGCATTGCTCTTGCTCTCTCCTCTGGTGTGCATGGAAAATAGATGTACTCCCTTGCATATTCTAGCATAGCATTAATTCATTGGTGAAATATTCTGGAGGTTGAGTCCTATGACACCCACATTACATCCTATGTGGGTATCTGGAATGTACCAGTAGCTAATATTCTTAATGCTACATATATCTTAATTTCCACTGATGTAGGTTCTCTTCGATTTCCCCTGGGTCTGAGATGGAGGCTACAGAAGTTGCAGAGTTCTTGTAGTGTTTCCCTATCTACCCTGTATCACTTTATTATTTCATATCATGCAGTTCATGATATCATGATATATGTTAAATGGGGTCTGTACACCCTTCTTCTCCTTGAAACAGGGCTATCAGCAGCAGCAGCAGCATGGATTTGAGTCTGTTGCACATACACCTGCAAGAGAGCAGCAGCAGCCCATAATATATCTTTTTTTTCTAAGTGTGATGGTGGCTGTATTACAATAGGTTTTCGAGTTCATGGCAAAGAGATACACCATCTCTACAGAATTACTTTATAGCTTCCTGAATGGCTCCTCATCTTGGATTGGTTAATTAATATGCGATTTAGCTGATCATGCTTTCATTAGCATACTCTGTTGTTTACCTTTGTTTTATGGCACTACACAATGTGTACAGCTGTTTAAAGAACACAAACACAATAGCAGCACTAAGATTAGCCAATCATGAATCTGGCCCCCTATTTCATATAACTCCATCTAACAGCTCCCTATCAGAATTATCAAGGACTGTTTGCCTGATTGTCTGTCTCTTTTACTTTTTCCATCTTCAGTTCACATCACTGAAGCTGAACAAATGCTCTTCATTCCTATATTTCTCAGTTACAAGTTTAATGTAAAAGATGATTATAATGTAGACCTGAAGATGAAAAGACAGTTTTCTCCTCCTTGATCTTGAGAATATCAGAGCATGGTATCTTACACAGGATAATAGGATCATAGGAGGTTACTAGGCTATCGACCCACAGGTCATTTCAAGCCTAGCTGTTTCATCCCAGTGTAATACCAGAGATGCACTAGTCAACACCAGGATTTTATTTAGTAATGAATGCCCATGTCCAGGAGGGTTGTAGTTGCTATTTCTGGTAAGAATTTACAGTGTCCCATCCACTAGTACAGGTTCCCTTTGAACAGTGTCATAGATGTACTCAGCTTCACATGAATTGGTAGCCTATTCCAAAGTTGCAACAGTCACGGGGAGATGAATCTGTTCCTTCAGCATGTCCTATTCATGTCACAGGCCATATTTAGGTCCCTGGAATGGGTAGCTCTAGCCTTATTTGATTTACGGATGTGCCTCAAATTCATTAGGTTTGGTTGGGAGACTGCTCTGTAAGCTGGGCACAAGTGTCCCCTAAGGAGTCTATACAATACAGAGTATAGTGACAGGGACTTTAGTCAGCCTGTGTAAGGCAAGTGCTGGAGTCCCTTGAAATTCTTTGTTAGAAACCTCTGAGGTCTCTCCAATTGCTGTGGGTGTTTTGTACTGAATATGCCAAAAGGTGCATTATACTCAAGTATGGGCCTGATTAGTGATGAGTATAGGGGGGGGGGTTATAACTTCCTTTGCTCTAGAGGGAATGCCTCTGCTAATCAGGTGTGCTACGTAGAAAGCCTTCCTCACTACAGTAGATTCATGGTGATCAAAGATAAGGTTGCAGTCTACTTGTGATCCCAGATCCCTTACCACTTCATTGGTACATAGTGTATTGTTGTCATCTTGATAGTGTGAAGGGACATTGTTTTTACCGAAGGGAATGATGATACATTTCTTTGCATTCAGTTTGAGACTGCGATTAAGGCACCAGTCGTTGATCTGTGTAAGACCATGCTGAAGTACAATGACATAATTTGGGAATTCAATAATTCCACCTAGTTTGTAGTCATCCATAAACATGGTCAGCCACAGCCCCTTTAGTTTTTGCCTGAACTTCTGAGAAGTATATATCAAACAGTAGGGGGTCCAGCATTGACCCTTGTGGCACCCTGCTAGTGACAGGTCTGCTGGTAGATGTGGAGTCACCCAGTTTGATAGTGTGTGACTAGTTTGTGAGCCAGTTGGCAGCACACAAACATACACAAACACACACACGCACACACACACACACACACACACACACACACACACACACACACACACACACACACACACACACACACACACACACACAAAACCTGATTACATTTTAGCATGGATAGTTTTTTCAGGTAATTGCAAGCAGTTATCTATGTAACTTGTCTAACTGTAGTCGCCTCTCAATTGTCCCTGATTTTGCACAGTATTCCTGATTTTGCCTTATTTGTTTACCCTGTCCCTTGTAAAATGTTTGATCTTCTAGTAAATTGCTGAGGATTTCAGTCAGCCATTAATGCTAACCATTAGATTTTTATTCTTAATACTCAGAAAATGGATTTTGATCCAAAACGTATTGCTCCCTTAAGCTTGTAAGCTAAGCTGTCTCTGAGTTGGGGAATTTGTCTCCCCATTTTTATTGGTTTTGTCCACAATGCTTGAGCAAAGACTTTGAGAGGTAACCAGCATCTAATACCAAATCTGTCATTCGCTTTTTCAGTCACTCAGTTCAGAAACAACAAACAGTTTATTAGTTGTTCTAGAATGTAATCAATAAACATTCTCATTCCAGTAATGTACTGAAAAATGTTTTTGCTTAATAAATAACATAAACAATTTGAGCTACAACTTGTATAACTAAGTTAGTTAGTTGCAAAAAACAAAACTATCACCACACACTGTGAGCAGTCAGGTCCAAGGACAAAGCAGAATACAATAACAAGATAAAAAACAAAAGGACCCAATGAAGAGGCTGTACTTTCCAGTTTAAAAACACAGCACAAACACTTTCACAGGTACAAATCCCACTTCTTCAGATGCTAACAACTGTTCAAACAGGAATGGTTTAAATACATACACAGAAACACCTGAATTCATTAAGTAGTGACATCACCTTAAAGCTACACTCATGTTAAAATGTTCAATACCTGCCTATATTTGACTACACATATAAATACAGTACTTAAGTTTTAAAAATATGTAAAAAATATATAAAACATTGCATTACATACTCTAAAAAAATATGTATAATTATTTACTATATATACCTATTACACATATTTTCATCTAGTAAAAGGTCTTTTATTTAATAAATGAGTTGGGTTTAAGAAGTTTAGAGAGATTCATCAGGGAGTACTCCAGTACTGAAGAAAGACATATACATTTGTTAGTAGAGCTAACTAAGTTGGTACTATATAACAACGTCTTTATATAGGTACATAGGTACATAGATTAATACTAGGCTAATTGCCCTTGTGGGCCATTTTAAGCCTAGCCAATTACCCCATGTGAGAATCAAACCCTGTACCTTGTGTCTACAAGGTAAACACCTTAACCATTCTGCCATCCCCAGCCCCAGCAATTTTTGATAAGGATGTATTTTGGCAATGCACTGGCGTAGCTATGAGCACTTCATGTGCCAATAGCTACGTCAATGCAGTAATAGTTATATGGAAAACAGAATTTATGTTACAGGGACCATTTAAAGAAAAATATTGCTTATGAGAAGGTTTGTAGATGATCTCTTTATTTTATGGGGGGCATTTATGAAGAGTTATGGAGATTTGAGGGGTACATCAACAGTAGTATTCTTATTTAAAGTTTACAACAGTACATTCAGAAAATAATATTAACTTCTTAGATGTGTCAATAGTAGTCAAGAACAGTGGAGAAATATACACCAAACAGTATAAAAACGTTTGTCATGTTAATCATCTTCTGTCTAAGAACAGTATGCATCCACCACATATTTTTAAAAATGTGGTTAAAAACTAAGTTTATAGAGCCTCTAGGTTAAATATGCGTGAAGTAGTTAGAAATGATTTGAAGGCCAGAGGGTACACTGAATCATTCTTGGATAATAATATTCATCAGGTTGTAAAATTAAGACAGTCTAATGCTGAGCCTTACTTTTCTGAAAACAGGAAAGAATGTCTGAACAATAATGAAAGTGTTACTAAACTGAGAGTACCTTTAGAATATTCTACAAATGTAGGCATATATATGGATATCGTAAGGAAATACTGGGGAATTCTAACCAGTGATAACCGGGTTAAGGAAATTATATATGTGGAACCAAAATTTTTATTGAAGAATAATTTGTCCCTGAAAAGGAGACTATGTTATCCTAAACACAGTGTTGGAACCCCAATAAGAGTTGATACTAGACCATGTGGACATTGTTCATTTTGCAAATTTATAGATACATGTGCACAATTTACACACCCCTACTATCATAGAATATATAATTTCCGTTTGTATGCTACCTGTGAAACTAAACGTGGTTTATTTAGCACACTCTTTAAAATGTAAAAAGTTTTATATAGGGAAAACTGATAGGTGCTTGAAAGATAGAATTAGGGAGCATCTATACCACATTAATAAGAAGGACAATTTAAGTGCGTTAGCTAAACATGTGAATGAAACTGATTCTGTACACACATTTAAGTTTTTAGTTATTTAGCAGGGCATCTGAGAATATTAGGGGTGGTGACATAAGAAATGTCACAGAAAACTTAGAAGCAGAATGGATAGTAAGGTTAAGAGCCAATGCTGATTTTGGAATGAATGAATATGTTCCCCTCAAGCCTTTATTAAAGAAAATACCTTTTACTAGATGAAAATATGTGTAATAGGTATATATAGTAAATAATTATACATATTTTATAGAGTATTTATTGCAATGTTTTATATTTTTTTTACATATTTTTAAAACTTAAGTGCTGTATTTATATATGTAGTCAAATATAGGCAGGTAGATGTATAATATCCTTGTTTTGAACATTTTAACATGAGTATAGCTTTAAGGTGATGGCGCTATTTAATTACTTCAGATGTTTCTGTATATGTATTTAAACCATTCCTGTTTGAATAGTTGTTACCATCTGAAGACGTGAGATTTGTACCTATGAAAGCACTTGTGCTTCCTTTTTGTGGATTAAAACTGTATTTTTAAACTGGAAACTACAGCCTCTTCATTGGGTCCTTTTGATTTTTATCTAAGTTAGTTATCTCATTGTATAAATTAAATAATACAGGTACACACTGTTAAAACAATTGCTCATGGTACCTAAAATAATTGTCAAACGTGAAGCGACTTTTGATTCATTATGAGAATTGGGATACTCATGGAATGCATTTCTGAAACTATTAAGCAATTGAAATTGTTTTTAGTTCAGCATCTAATACTTCAGACATTTAAACAATGAGCTGGTATACGCTCTGTACACGTGGTTTAATGCAGACACTGTATTCAGAATAGTAGGTTGCAACAGCCATAATGATGTCCATTTTTCTCCAATAATTTTATTGAACCTTTAGAAACATATTTACAATATTTACAAAGAAAAGAAGATTAACAACCAATAAAAATACATTCACTAACTTAGGGAAAGTTAACAACTTTACATGCAAGGGTTATAGAGCTTTTCATTATAGTAGATTACCATTTTAATAATAACATATCTAAGTTGTTCCAGCAATTATTATTATTATTACTATTCTTGCTTAAAGATATTAGCTTGGAAGTATCAATTCCTTTTTTATGTAATATAACAGCTAGAACTTAGAATTCCCTAAACAAAGGGAATGAATTCGATTTCCATTTTTTTTATTACCCTTCTGATGATAGCTAGTAAGCTTCAACATAGAGCCGTGTCTTTTATCTCTTTCTTTAGGAACTGGTATATTTAATAATCATTTCTCTTTCTAAGATACAATTATCAGACACAGATGCGAAAAAATCAAATATGTTAGTCCAGCAGTAATTTAGTTTTTAGCAATTATAAAAGAAATGTACCCAGTGTGCTTTTTAATTTTTGATTACATCTCCAGCAAATTGAAATAATAGATTTACTAAACTTACTTGATTTATAAGGAGTTATAAAAATCTTGAGATTAGACTTCCATGTAAAAACTATCAAATACAAACAAGAGGTAATACTAACTAATTGTAATAACATTTTATTTTCTTCAACTAAATAATGAAAGTTATAAGATTCTAAAAAATATAATAATTTTTGGTAAAATTAAAATTATTATTCAAAATGGGTCTATAAAATGAAGATAAACCTATTTTATTTGTTATACCCTTTAAAAATGAAATCATAACAATAAATATCTTAAGAACTGATGAGCATTCATCTTTACTTATAAATCATAAAATTTTCCTATAACAGCTTGTCCTAAAAATTTGTAATAGCCAATGAAAATGTCCTTAAAAAAGGCGTCAACAGATAAACATCTTATTATTTTCTATACAATCGTATCACAGAAAATAGTATTCTTTAAAATATGTAAATTCAAAATGTTTAGTTGTTCCATAAAATTATGAGTATGAACAATAGAATATAACACAAGTCCCAATTTTTAATTATAAGAATTTTATGAAAAAATGAAATGATAACAATAACTATCTTAGGAACTAATGCGAGTTCATCTTTATTTATCCCTTTAAAGAAATCATTAAATTTTCCTAAAATAGTTTATCCTACAGATAAAATCTTATTATTTCCTAGGCACTCTTACCACAGAAAGATACCCAATTCGGCTTTGTTAAGGGCAGATCTTGCCTCTTAAACCTAGTTGATTTCTTTGAAACAGTTACCAAAGCCATAGATGAGGGCAAGGTAGTCCACACAGCCTACCTGGACCTCGCAAAAGCCTTCGACACAATACCCTACTCGGGCATCATAAATAAGCTTACCAGCTTAAATATCAACCCCTATATCACAAGATGGGTTGCAAACTGGCTCAGAGATAGAACCCACATGGTCAGAATCGCAGGTGCCATGTCCGAATCCAAACCAGTTACAAGTGGCGTCCCACAGGGCTCAGTTCTGGGACCTCTCTTGTTCGGTATATACTTCTCTGAGGTTCAGGCTAACACAGGGAGAGTATGGCTGACAAAGTTCGCAGATGACTGCAAACTGGTGGCCATAATCGAATCTCCAGCTGACACAAGCATTCTCCAAAAGGGTCTCATAGAGACGGATGCTTGGTGCCAGAGCCACGGCCTCAAGCTAAATGCTAAAAAGTGCATAGTCATCCCCTTTGGGGAAAAACAAGGTGCCCACAAATTACCACATAGGTGGTAATCCATTAAGTACGGAAGAAGTAATTAGAGATTTGGGGACAAACGTAGATAGTAATCTCTCCTTTGATAATCATGTTGCCAAAGTGGTTAGAAAGACCTATATAGCCCACCTTATCACGAAAGGGTTTGCATCTAGATCAAGAGAAGTCACTGTGCCCCTCTACTCATCACTCATCAGGCCCATAATTGAGTACAATGCCCCTTTTGAGATGTACCTTACCTGACACCTGTAGCAACTGGAAAGACCCCAAAAGTACCTCACCAAGAGGATCATGGGCTACAAACAGATGTCCTATGCAGCTCGACTAAAGAAACTCCAGCTCTACTCAGTTGCTTACTGCCTACTCAGAGGTGATCTATGCCTGACGTACAAAGCCATGTCAAACCCAGAATTAATGGACATGCTCCACCTCAAAAAACCCAAGTCACTTAGAGCTACACAATCCAGGGACCTAAACCTCAGCACAAAAATAAATAGGACATGCTGGAGGGACAGATTTATTTCCCAGAGGCTCCCCTCACTCTGGAATAGAATCCCAATTCATATTAGACATAGACCCTCGCTGACCCTCTTCAAGCAAAATCTGGACGCGTGGATGGGAGATCGCAAATTCACCCCTGGGATCTCTTCTGTGTCACTTCTAGACAGAGGCACAGTAAACTAATCTTAAAAGGGTACCTTCTGTGACCTACTTTAAAGAGGCACAGTAGGCTAATCTAATAGGGAGGTGGAAGCCAAATACACTCTGGCTAGGCTTATAAATGCCCTAGGGCAGATAGCCTAGTATCTACCTATGAACCTATGAAACTATTAAAATATTTAAATTCAAAATATTTAGACATTCCAAAAAAATAGTAGTGTAAGAAATAATAAATAACAAAAATCTCAATTTATAAATATTGGAATTGTATAAATATAATTTCTTAAATTATGAAGAATTGTCTTTATGAATAATGATTTAATATCAATTAAAGGATTCTCCCCAGAACTGCCCTTATTGTCCAAATAAAAGGATTATTAATATAGTCGAATTTGATAAAATCTAAATCTTTATACATTCACTTTATTAGTAATCCGTTAATGAATTACCATTTATTAAACTAGAACAGATTAATCCAAGATGTTGCAGTATGAAAAATGGCTATGATGGACATTTCTAATTATTGCTGCTCTGTATATATGCACTGATGTCATCACAACATTAATACTGTCATCTAGTGTATATATTCATCACTATTACAGTTTGGAAGCTGGCAAGCTGGAAACTCTTTACCTAAGTGATACACTTTCCTAATTGCAGTTTATTTTCTTAAACTGGTAACAAAGCATGGGGACCCTCTGCAACCAGTAATAGACAGATAAGCTACAGGGGATGTAAAAGGAAAATTTGCATTTTACCACTACTATATATTTTTGAAGCTGCAAAAGGGGCTTCAAGTAAATCAAAAAATAGCATGAAAATAATTTTCTTCCTGTATTACTGTGATTAAAGTATTAAGGATTGAGATATTACATTGTGGAAACAATTGAATATGTTATTAAAAATCATATAAACTACAGCATATATCAAGGGGTAGCCCATTAAGATTGTTCAGTTCTTCATGGGTTAAACTTTAAAAGTGCATGGGTTAAAATGGGATAAGAGGGATGCATAAAGCATTATTTTACAGACATAATGGTATCAAGTAAAAACTTTTTTTTTTCTTGTGAAGAATGGCTTTAATGTAGAATTGTTGGCAGAATAAAGGGAAATGAATGATTAGAGGAAAAGGATGGGAGCATTAATGAATCACTGGGACCAGGTGCATTCCACAGTAGCTGTATAAGACAATTTATTTTGGTCATCGGTTTCCCATATGTTTGCATGTCTGGTTTCATGAATTTCTTTCCAGCTTTGGAAGTACAGTCCACATTCTGATTTTCTTTTAATGCAATTATGATTGATCATACAGGCTTCCAGCACCTTAATTTTATTGCTATTCTGTTTTCTTTTCCAAGTATATCTTGTCTCTCCTTCAGCACCTCAGTTTTATTGTTCAGCTGCCTGGTTTCTTCTTCAAGCACATGTTGCCTTTCCTGTAACACTTCTTCATTTTGGAGAAATTCTGTCTTCCGATTCTCCAGGCAGATTTTCACATGGTGAAGCACTTCTTTCATCCATCTATTGTTTTTTTCAAATATGTTGATTCTTTCTTTCATTACCTCCTGGACTTTTAGCAGCTCTTCTTTCTCATTTTCTAGGGAGGAGTTGATTTCCTGAAGCATTCCAATTGTACTTGCCATTGGAGCTGCATCTTGCTCTTTTTTCTGTTCTAGCTCCCTCATTCTCTCATTCAATACCTTCTGGACTTTGAGCAGCTCTGCTTTCTCATTTTCCAGGGATGATTTGGTTTCCTGAAGCATTTCAATTCTACTTGCCATTTGAGCTGCTTCTTGCTCTTTTTTCTGTTCTAGCTCCCTCATTCTCTCATTCAATACCTTCTGGACTTTGAGCAGCTCTGCTTTCTCATTTTCCAGGGATGATTTGGTTTCTTGAAGCATTCCAATTCTACTTACCATTTGAGCTGCTTCTTGCTCTTTTTTTCTGTTCTAGCACCCTCATTCTCTCATTCAGTACCTTCTGGACTTTGAACAGCTCTGCTTTCTCATTTTCCAGGGATGATTTGGTTTCTTGAAGCATTCCAATTCTACTTGCCATTTGAGCTGCTTCTTGCTCTTTTTTTCTGTTCTAGCACCCTCATTCTCTCATTCAGTACCTTCTGGACTTTGAACAGCTCTGCTTTCTCATTTTCCAGGGATGATTTGGTTTCCTGAAGCATTCCAATTCTGCTTCCATTTGAGCTGCTTCTTGCTGCTCTTTTTTCTGTTCTAGCTCCCTCATTCTCTCACTCAGTACCTTCTGGACTTTGAGCAGCCCTATGTTCTCATTTTCCAGGGATGATTTGGCTTCCTGAAGCATTCCAATTCTACTTGCCATTTGAGCTGCTTCTTGCTCTTTTTTCTGTTCTAGCGCCCTCATTCTCTCATTCAGTACCTTCTGGACTTTGAGCAGCTCTGCTTTCTCATTTTCCAGGGATGATTTGGTTTCCTGAAGCATTCCAATTCTACTTACCATTTGAGCTGTTTCTTGCTCTTTTTTCTGTTCTAGCTCCCTCATTCTCTCATTCAGTACCTTCTGGACTTTGAGCAGCTCTGCTTTCTCATTTTCCATGGATGATTTGGTTTCCTGAAGCATTCCAATTCTGCTTGCCATTTGAGCTGCTTCTTGCTCTTTTTTCTGTTCTAGCTCAATCATTCTCTCACTCAGTACCTTCTGGACTTTGAGCAGCCCTATGTTCTCATTTTCCAGGGATGATTTGGCTTCCTGAAGCATTCCAATTCTACTTGCCATTTGAGCTGCTTCTTGCTTTTTTTTCTGTTCTAGCACCCTCATTCTTTCATTCAGTACCTTCTGGACATTGAGCAACTCTACTTTCTCATTTTCCAGGGATGATTTGGTTTCCTGAAGTATTCCAATTCTACTTGCCATTTGAGCTGCTTCTTGCTCTTTTTTCTGTTCTAGCTCCCTCATTCTCTCATTCAGTACCTTCTGGACTTTGAGCAGCTCTACTTTCTCATTTTCCAGGGATGATTTGGTTTCCTGAAGCATTCCAATTCTACTTGCCATTTGAGCTGCTTCTTGCTCTTTTTTCTGTTCTAGCTCCCTCATTCTCTCATTCAGTACCTTCTGGTCTTTGAGCAGCTCTATGTTCTCATTTTCTAGGGATGATTTGGTTTCCTGAAGCATTCCAATTGTACTTGCCATTTGAGCTGCTTCTTGCTCTTTTTTCTGTTCTAGCACCCTCATTCTCTCATTCAGTACCTTCTGGACTTTGAGCAGCTCTATGTTCTCATTTTCCAGGGATGATTTGGTTTCCTGAAGCATTCCAATTCTACTTGCCATTTGAGCTGCTTCTTGCTCTTTTTTCTGTTCTAGCACCCCCATTCTCTCACTCAGTACCTTCTGGACTTTGAGCAGCTCTATGTTCTCATTTTCCAGGGATGATTTGGTTTCCTGAAGCATTCCAATTCTACTTGCCATTTGAGCTGCTTCTTGCTCTTTTTTCTGTTCTAGCACCCTCATTCTCTCATTCAATACCTTCTGGACTTTGAGCAGCTCTATGTTCTCATTTTCCAGGGATGATTTGGTTTCCTGAAGCATTCCAATTCTACTTGCCATTTGAGCTGCTTCTTGCTCTTTTTTCTGTTCTAGCACCCTCATTCTCTCATTCAGTACCTTCTGGACTTTGAGCAGCTCTATGTTCTTATTTTCCAGGGATGATTTGGTTTCCTGAAGCATTCCAATTCTACTTGCCATTTGAGCTGCTTCTTGCTCTTTTTTCTGTTCTAGCACCCTCATTCTCTCATTCAGTACCTTCTGGACTTTGAGCAGCTCTATGTTCTTATTTTCCAGGGATAATTTGGTTTCCTGAAGCATTCCAATTCTACTTGCCATTTGAGCTGCTTCTTGCTCTTTTTTCTGTTCTAGCACTCTCATTCTCTCACTCAGTACCTTCTGGACTTTGAGCAGCTCTGCTTTCTCATTTTCCAGGGATGATTTGGTTTCATGAAGCATTCCAATTCTACTTGCCATTTGAGCTGCTTCTTGCTCTTTTTTCTGTTCTAGCACCCTCATTCTCTCATTCAATACCTTCTGGACTTTGAGCAGCTCTATGTTCTCATTTTCCAGGGATGATTTGGTTTCCTGAAGCATTCCAATTCTACTTGCCATTTGAGCTGCTTCTTGCTCTTTTTTCTGTTCTAGCACTCTCATTCTCTCACTCAGTACCTTCTGGACTTTGAGCAGCTCTGCTTTCTCATTTTCCAGTGATGATTTGGTTTCCTGAAGCATTCCAATTCTACTTGCCATTTGAGCTGCTTCTTGCTCTTTTTTCTGTTCTAGCACCCTCATTCTCTCATTCAATACCTTCTGGACTTTGAGCAGCTCTATGTTCTCATTTTCCAGGGATGATTTGGTTTCCTGAAGCATTCCAATTCTACTTGCCATTTGAGCTGCTTCTTGCTCTTTTTTCTGTTCTAGCACCCTCGCTCTCTCCTTCAGCTTGTCATTAGTCTCCTCCAAGCTTTTCATCTGTTCGTGTAGTTTGTAGAATAAGTAGATGAAAGGAATAAGCAGGGCACAACAGCCACAAGCTGCCATTTTAAGTTGAAAAATAAAACTATTGTATTCCTGCTTTATGTGATATAAACATATGTTTTCAAACATATGATAAGCACTGTCATAAATCCAGCTCATTTCTGTATTAGTTAAATATCAATGAACCTAGAAATGACCAAATATTAAGAGTTAGTAATTAATTTATGGAATCACAAGATCACAGCAGCAGATAATTTGTGGAGAGATAAAGATTGCTTTTCCTTCCTGGTCTTCCTACTACTACCTAACAAATAAGTTGCAGTTTCTTGTTAGGCAGTATCCTAATTCCTTTATGTCTGCTCTGTGAATTAATGAATGCCCATTGTCTTGGTTCCTTAACCCACACAAAAGTAGATCCCATATTTACAACCCTATACATTAACATTATGTTCTCTGTGTTTAACGTGTGCTGCCCTGCTCTTCTAAAGGGTACTCCCATGCTACAGGGAGAGGTAAGCAGTTACTGCTTAGTCATTTCTCCCTTCCCTGCTTATTCTGTACAAGCCATATTCTGCCCTGACAATATTGCTGATTTTTTGTATCACCTACAAAGGGGCATGCTTAGTGTAATTCCACTGCAATGTTATTTATACAAACATTAAAGAGGTTTGGTATTAAATCTAGACCCTCTATTATATCACTTGTAACTCCAATTTTTTCTTGTCCTTTTTTTTTGTCTTAGTAACCCCTGTGTCCTGTTGTCCATGCAATCTGATCCTAAGACTCTGTTCTGGAATCCACTGTAATGTTAAACCTTGATGTGGAACTACACTGAATACCTTGCTAACATCTAGACTCTGTATCCACATTCCCTCTTTTCTCTATTGTGTTGATTACTCAAAAAAACTACACTAAGGTTAATTTTAAAAAAAGGAGCTAAAATTAAAACAACAGTAGTTATTAAATCCCACATGATTAAAAACTGATATTTCATTTTCTAAGCAGGAGACACTTGTACATTACAAAATGTCAATAGTAGATCCAAACAGGAGTCACCACACGGAAAAATCAAATAAAACTTTCTTTATTTTTCCATAAAAACTGCACAAGTGCTTTCGCGTAGGTTAGCTACGCTTCATCAGGTGTTATATATATTTAACATTACAAAATGTATTAGATTTGTCTCACATGACGTTCTTGCTAACAACCTTCTTTGAATGCTCAACCCCACTGGCTTGTAAGTCCTCAGAAATTCTTTCATTTATAATTGATTCCATGGATGGTTTCTAACCTTACCTTTAAAGAACTACTCAGCAGTGTTCTGCCTTTCCCTCAAATCTAGCAGTTTTTGCACTCTTAACAGAAAATACGGCTTAAAGAATCATGTAGTGGCATCCATGTCTGTCCTTCTAAAAGGTTAGCTTTGATTATATAAACTTAGAATTAGCTTGTCAAGAAGTTTAAAGTAACTGAAGAGTTTCTAAACAGGTTCTATCTTACTAAACTAGACAGTAGTTCATTGATGGTGCTCCAAGCCTCTCCGAAATAATAAGTGGTTCTTCCAATTATTGCCAATTACTGTAATAATGGGAAAAAACAGGAAAGCTCAAATGACTCTAGAGGCCAGATTCTAAAAGAAAGTTGCGGACTGTGTTGCAAACCAAAGGAAGATGCCAGTGCACCAGCTGCGGAAAGGATTTTGTAAAGTATGCTCACCCAAGACTAAGTAATTATTTAGTTAGTGTATGATAAATGTGAACTCCATGCATGCCCAATGGATTCCAAAACAGAGCAGTGCACTCAACTTAAATGCAACAAAGTACTTCACCAACAGCTTTATAAAAGCACTTGGCAGAGGATATATGTGCTGTATTTATATTCCATGATATTAATCAGACTATTACAGAATTCTGAAGAATCTGCAGCATTACTTAATCCAAAAACCATGCAATTAGCATTTAATGAATTACAGCAGACTGGGGAACTGAAAGCTATGTAAGAATATATGCAAATATGTCCCCGAATGCAGCCAACTAGGCGTCGAGCCAGGCTACATCTAAGACAGCTGTCTGATCAGCAAATAATAGACTGAAAGCTGCTGCAGGCTGTGTATAGGATGTGTGCCCCACACATGTATGTATGTACACTGAGAGCTAAAAGTTTGCCTGAGTCTTGGTATACTGGCCTCTGGGACATTTCAGCAGCATATGGGAGGTGCAGTAGGAATGTCCCAGACAGCTGCCAGTTGTATCCTGATTCAGAGCTGTACATAAAAGTGGTGGCCATCACTCAATTGTTAGGTGGTGCATTCAGCAGATGTCTTCATTACAAATATTATAGTGACACACCCTGGTTGTCAAGTGGTCTGAGGGCTGGTTTTCAACATGGTGAAATACCCGAGGGACTACTATTTGGTAAGTACAGAACAACAGCTATAATGTAATCAGAAGCCACACCTGTCAATAGTAAGCATGAGGACAGTATATGTGTTATCTTGTTCCATAAAAATGTCACTCCAGTGGGGAGCCATGGCTAATGATGCCACACACAGCCCCATCAAACTCTACTGAGGACACATACAACAGATCATTCACTGTGACACAAAACACCATTGTTTAAATCCAGATCCAGATATCTGATCTGCAATACACACCAAAAAATGCATCACAGATGATTACTGTGTGTGCCATGCTACATAGTGTGTTAACAGCAAAACATGCTAGCTTGACAGCTGCAGATGTGGGTGACCTGCACCAAGAACCACAGATGTCTGAATATGACATATCACAGCTGTCAGAGAATGATCTGGAGGACAAAGGGGGGAGTAGAAATGGGTGTGAGTGATGGAGGATGTGGCCATATGTCCTAGCCCAGATAACCCAGCAGCATCTGGCATGCACATTTGAGTCATGCCAAGCCATACGTACAATTATAGACAGAGTAAACAGTGATGTTCATGTGCTGTCCCACAAGAGCAGCAAAGATCACAACTAATAACTCATTAGTTGTGCACATTGTACATCATACATAACATAAGCATATGGTATACATGTAAGAATATATACAAAACACAGAAAAGAAACATCAGCACAGGTAAACTGTCTACAAGGTACATCATCAAAGAGGACCACACAGGCAAATGTGTGAAATGCAGGAGGTGTGTACAGCAGAAGTTGTCACTGAACAGGTAGGATATCATCATGCAGATATATAACATGAAACATTACGCATCAAACAGCCAATATCACAAGACATCTAAGTCCATGACTTGTATGGGAATGTCTCAGCAAATGCATACATGAAAACAGGGGACATACCCCAACAGTACTGCATCACTTTCACATGTTCTTTCTGCAGCATGACTCATTTCCAGGTAATATATATAAAAATATGCAGAGCACCAATGACAATGACCACACAACATATATGCAAGATACATCAATGCTGGGGATACAGCAATGCGGGGATAGATAGATAGATAGATAGATAGATAGATAGATAGATAGATAGATAGATAGATAGATTAGATAGATGTGTGTGTGTGTGTGTGTGTGTGTGTGTGTGTGTGTGTGTGTGTGTGTGTACAGATTCAGTCAGATATTGGAAAGCACACATGGGAAATACAACTCAGCATGGTGACTGAAAATGGAAAGAGGTAGACAGAAATGCAGTGAGTGCTGAGGGTGAGGCTTGTGCAGTACCATATTAAAATGCTGTAAGTGACACAGATATGTGTACCGAGGCATAGTTGTGCATGCAGGAATGGCAGACAAAAAGAAAAGGTGTAATGTAAACATCAATCCTTTCCATCCACTAGCAACTGATGCAAACATGAAAGCATGATGTTGTATATTGCATTACTGTCATCAATATCAGTACTAAATATGCCACTGTCAAAGAGGTAATACATTGCACAAATCGAAGCTAGTGACCTAGGTCATATAAATGATCAGAAAATCCTGTGGCATTGGACATTTGGGCAACCACCTACAGATTAATTTGTCAGTGGTCAGTAAAGCAGTTATCATTGTCACAGAGTCAGAATGGCACAACAGGGCACATATTGGATCAACTATCAGTGTTACTCTAACCCAGTCTATTCTGCCCATGTGGACGCCTTACAGCCTGTTCCTGGCTACATCTGCCACATCAATAAAAAGTTGCCCCCCTGGTGCTTTACTGAGGAACTGGATGTGGTGACACTAGCATGTGGGAACACAGTGTGAGAAGGAGCATGACTGTGATGTGACCATCTGAATGTGACTGCTTTGCTTACAGTGGAATGGCCAACAGCAAATGCATGTAAACATTGCAGCATAGACATGTATGTCCAATGGCTAAGTGTGGGTCTAATGAGGGAGGATCTGCTTGTCCACACTGGAGGTAATCTGCTTAGTACAGCTAGGGCACATAATACCCAATTAATGCTATGGCACTGCTCTATCACGGCCATAACAAGGCTTTCAATGGCGCATGCAACAGATAATACACTGTCATGCTGTGCAGCCAATGCTGCCATTTCCACATCTGTGCTTCTGACCTTCATGTAACAAACACAGTTGATGTGCTACATAATCAGTGGCATAGGCAAGTACATGAAGGTCAGATCCACGACGTCGCTGTGAACATTCATTCACCTGTAATAGTAAGCAAACACCCTCTGACATGTGTCTATGTACACCAGCTGCACTCTCATATGTAATCCAATGGGCAGTAGTGCTCTATTGTGGGGAAGAGTCACCATCATTACTGCACTCTACATGGGACAGTGGGTCACAGTCATCATAATGGCTGTCATCTGATGTCCTTGCATCATTAGAATGGCTGGCCATATTATTCTCCACAGCTCAGGCTACAGCATGATCCTCATGATTGTCCCCTTCTGGGCTGGATAATAAAAACCAATTCAGTGACCTGTGTGCCACAGGCCAAGCTATCACAGTGAGACACATCACATCCCATCTCAGGATCAGTGGATGGACTACAGGAGAAGGCAGGCAGTGGATATGCTTAAGAAGTGGCAGATGATACAAGTCGCATACATTCACATGAATCAAATGTTGTGGCTTAGTAATGAAATATGAGACATCTATATGACTACAGTTGTAATGAAGATATGCACTTTCCAGGACATTGTGACTGTGTGTGGTTCAGGGAGTTTGTATAACAGAGAGATGACTTGTACATTACATATTAAACAGCTACGACAAATGGGACTAATAAAAATACTAAAACCTACTTGACATGTCCTTTTGTGACTCCACTGCCAGAGGTGAGGGTTGAAATGCAACTGTTGTGGGGAAATATAGACATAAAAACATCACTATTAAGCACATAACAGATATCATGCAGAAGCATATCAGGTTCAACTAGCACCATGTGCTAGTAGTATGAACCAGTGCCCCACTGCCTCAGGTCTTCAGGTGAAGAGCAAAAAATAAGCACTGTACTGTATCTTATTAAGCCAATCTAGTGATCAGCTTATTATAGATAAAAACAAAACACATTCCTTCTATTACCACCAATCAGGTGGCCAGATGTAAAACATGCCCCCTCCCTCCTGTCCAGCCAGTCAGGCCCCATTTCTGTGCCCATGCTACAGTTTATACCCTGCCTGCACAGAGCACTATGGTGGTCATGTTTTAATTAAAAAGAATCATCTTATAAATTATAGCAAACTGTTTGCTACAAATGTAGCAGACAGTTGCTACAGCTCCTACCCTGCCTGCATGGAGCCAATAGCTATCAGGTTTAGTTAAAAAAAGTTTTTTTTTAACTTTTAAACTGCAGCAAACTGTTTGCTAGGGTGCAGGAAGCAGTTGCTACAGTTTAGATCACACAGTGTGCTACAGCACTCATGTTTGACTGCAAGTACAATACCAGCTTTAAAAGAAAAATTGGGATTGGCTGATCATGCCCTCAACACTTTGCACCTGGGGCAGTCGCCCCTCTTACCCTGCCCTAGCTATGCCATTGCCATCATGTAGAATTCCAACAGAGGTATAACACACAAGAGATAATATAGTCACATACTGGATGTCCAAGGCTGATGTATAGATTGCAGGTGTCCTAGGCATGTGAAGAAGAAGACAGTAGTCATGAAGGGTGCGAACGGGATTATCAATAGTGCCATGTAGTAAACAGATGCAGAGTCTTAAAATTTATATTCTCCCTGATTGGTGATCATATAATCTGTTGTAATGTGGATCCTGTAGTATAACAAGGCACACAAATGTCAACATATGGGTATGCTTCACAGTTACGAATGCCAGAAGAAGCACAGAACAACTATGGCATGCACTGATAAGATATGGAAACACTTAAGTGACAAACTGTGCACATGTCATCCAAATGTACCCATGTATGGAACAAGACAACATAAATATCATACATCACAGGTGTGTTAGAAAGTGCTGCATCATATAAACAAGATGGACATCCATACCTATTCTGTCTGTATGTGCAGCTATACGGCCCATGTCTTGCAGTAATGTATCAGTAGGTTAAAAAGGCAGGAAAATCTACATGTGAGTATATACCACTGTCATGACAGCAGGCAGAGACATAGAAAGCTATGGATCAGTATATGGAGACACTGACTTGATATGTTGCTGCTGTGTAGATGTTGATGGACGTATGCAACTAAAAAACAAAAACGTCACACATCTTGGTGGGAGTTTTATGTATGTCTGTTTTGGCAAGTTAACATGCTGTAACACTTACGATGAGCATCCACATAATTCGTGTTTCCAGCATCATGGCATAATTCTGCAGCTGGAACACAAATATAACAAATACATTAATACTTGTGAATAACAATACAGTAATACTTGTGAAATAAAGTTCCTTAATGAGGCAGTGTGTATGCTGCATTATTTTGGAATGTAGGATATACATTTATTTCCTAGAGCACCTGTTTCAATACCTCCCCTGGGTATACAGTGATCACGACTGGTGGTATAATGCCATGCCAGGAAAACCTTTATTGTATCAGGGGGATGCAAGGGTGGCCCTCAATCAGTGGCATTGCTCACCCTCAAATATTGGTGGAATCTGTTAGCTGCATGGAGGATAATATCCGAGCACTGTCACCAGGAAGTCCTCCTGGATCTATTGTGACCACCTACAGCAATGTTCATGTTTGTCTACACTTCATTCCCCTACATGGTATTTCCAGTTCATCCAGGAAGGCTGCTGCCATGTTGGCACAGAGCCCTGATTACAATTTCACTCTCTCTGTGCTATAAATTGTCTCCCCTACTTATGAATGATATCTTGAAGACAGCATGATATGCAGATGTTATATGTTATATATGGACTCACATATTGATATGATGATGTTACAAGCATGTCAATTGACTTATTTGCCTCTCATTTACAATGCAAAGCTATGCAAAACTCAATTTCATGTATATTACTGTTATGTATAGAAAAATAGAATGTATATGAAAACAGTGTTTGAGTATGTAATATATATAACAACATTATCAAATGTAACAGTTCATTAGAAAAGTTATACAGGTCATATGTGGAATTTGAACCCATGGCAGTGAATATTACAACAAGTAAAGGACAACCACAGTGCCACATGCCCATTATGCTAGCAATGGTGCTTCCACACTTACATGCACATTCAAACATAATGAGCATGTATACCAAAAGAATGTCGGATGCCTGTCATATACAACCATAGATAGTGGCACACATCATGACAAATGTTACTGTCATTATATGGTATGCAACACATATAATGGAAGTTACACAGAAACAGTGAAAAAATAGTCATTCTATTGAAATGAACTGTTATACACTAATGGCTACATATCAACACAATAAACTGAATAGTCAAAGCCATCCTCATGTTGTTTCTATCAGACTGAATGCACTAACAGCTGCTACTATATTACTAAGCATCAGAGAGTATCCATAAAGTAGTTATTGAACAAACAACTTAAAGAAATCCTCAGAAGTCACAACTTTCTGCTAACATACCACAGATATTACAGGTTAATCAGAAATGACTACGGACATATTTTTATTCTAACCTTATTACTTAGCATCAGAGAGCATCTGTAAACTAGTCAGTGAACATACAGCTAATGGAAATGTTTGGAAGTTGTCAGTGTCCATAAAGAGACCACAGACATTACAGGTTAAACAGAAATGATGACAGATATATTTTCTTTCCATCCTTCTCTAGTGTTCACCAGGACTGTTTCCTTTTTATCCCTATAAATGGATATCAGGAAAATGTCCTCATCATTGATGCTCATTTACTCATCCATCTGCATATTGTTCAATTCTGTACCCCTCCTTTAGGTCACAGACAGGTTGTACAGCAGACAATTCAGCAAAAAAAATGGACTGACAACATGTATAAGTTGATTTATACAGATTAATGATAACATAGGTATGTGATAAGAGCAATCTATTGTACCACAGCAATGCAAGCAGGTGACAGCTTATCTTTGAAGCTAGCTGTAAATTAGCTATACCTTAAAGTGAATATAGCTATGTGAACACAGCTTTTAAGTACCATTTGCTCTATAGATAATTAATGAGGTTCATTAACATTTAATGTTTTCAAATCACATTTGCGCAATTCTACGTGAGTTCTAGAAATTTGGTGTACTAACAAATAGCTTGGCATAACTGAAATATGTTCATCACAACTACTTAATAGGTATCAGTAAATGAGAATATAATAATGTGTGTCCAGTACCCTTCAATAGTCTGATACCATCCTATATGCTCCAACTTTAAAATGTGATTTTGATACATTTACTGCTCATACCATTACTACCTGGGAAATGAGTGGCACCATAGTTAACAATTTTGCGAAGGCATTTTTTTGTACTAGTTTCAACTGCTGTAGTGAAGATGTCATCTGAAAGGAGGTTTTGGGCATCTGGGCGCCGAACTGAACAAAAGAGGAGACCACCCAGATGCTCTCTGTCTATGCTAGACATGAGCAGAAGAAGAGAACATGTCTCAGGAGCAGTGCAATGATCAACATCATGAAATGGATTGTGAGGGACCACTGCTGACTGATTGGTATCTACCAGAATGGCATGCAAGTCCATCACCACTATGATGACCTACATCAGAGGGATGCAGAAGATCTTTGCCAAAGGGCCACAAAGGTTCCATGCCAGCCAGCAATCCAGCAGCTGCCTACAGTAAGTTTAATCCACACCTTATCACCTACATTATAATAAATGCATTTGTTTTTATATATCTATCTATATATATATATATATAGAGAGAGAGAGAGAGAGAGTGCATATGTTTATGAAACTGTTTCAGTTGTATTTTATGGGTTTCTGTACAGATAATAGTAATGAAAATGCAGTTAACATTACTGTTTCAACACCTTCTGAGGTTGTCCACAACCATACTGGGCTAGTGCACACATTCTGAATAAACTTTGACTATGACTGTGCATTCATATATACATCACACATATAAATGTGGATTATATTCCATAAATTCTACTTTTAGAATTAGCAGTAACCTTTTTTATGTCACTTAGCTCAAATGGTTAAGCAATGAGTCAAATTGATTGTTGATCTCTTATGTGTGGGTTCAAATCCCATTGTAGGCTAATTTTTAAATAGTGGTGGTTATGTAGATAAGTACTGAACACAACATATGGAAGACCTGTATTTGGTTGGTGACTTATACAGTACAGCTTTTACATATCTAACATAGCTATGGTTCACTGTTGCTTATAGAGCTTAGGCCACGGATGACTAAGCATTTCTCCATTATCCATAACGGTTCTAGAAGCATCACACAGTATACTTTTGTATGTGTGAATGCTGCATAATACATACACACATTATTAAGCTCCACATTATAGAGAGTACATTATCCTAATACCCATGTTTGTTGTACGCACTTTTGTGAATGCAAAACTAACGCAGGTCAGCATGGCTGAAATATGGTGAAGTTTGTAAAAAATAACAAAACTATAAGACAGTTAAAAATTGCCACATACTAGTGTTATAAGGCAGATTCTGTCATTATTCCATACAGTTTTAGAACATTAAAAAAGGTGTGCTGTCTAATAGCTCAAAACCTTAAGCAATAAGCCAGTGTAAATGTTTCATGCATATGTGTGGGTTCAGATTACCATATACACTATTTATAATATTATTCTGCCAGTTATGTGTTTTTTATTTCATAACAGATTTGTGAGATGTATACTTGCTTGGTAAGTTATATAGTTCAGCTTATCAGTTATCAGTTCATCTAGTATGTATGTGGCGCATTAACGCCTGTAGTTCTTAGGTCTTGGATGACTATGCAAGTCTCTGTTATCCAAAAAGTTTCTAGAAATGTCCTACAGTACTTCTATATGATGTGAATAAATGCAGTTACAAGACATGTGGATCTGTAAACCTGATTCTGTCTTAAGGAAGAAGGTTTACCACTGTATGTGTAGATGTGTATTATTTAATCACATGGTTATGCACTAATGCCATTATTGTCTTGGTCATTTTGAAAAGTAAATTCTGATATTTATTTTTGAAAACTATGACAGTTTACTTTTGTATATTGACACATACTAATGTTAAAAGGTAGATAAATGTATATTCCATTGATATTCCATACTGTTTTACATTAAAGGAAGTGTGCTGCCCATTAGCTCAAAACATTAAGCAGCAGGCCAGTGTTAATGTTTCATGGAAATATGATGATTCAAATCTGAATGTCGAGTATTTTGGATAGTATTTTGTTAGTTCCTTATTTTCTATTTAAAAACAGATATGGGAGATACTTGTTTGGTAAGTTATGCAGTATAGCTTTTAAAACATCTAGTATATAAGTGGTGCATTAATGTCTATAGCACTTAGGTCTCTGATGACTGAGAATATCTCTGTTATCTGCAAGTTTCTGGAAACATTCTATGCCTATATGGCTGTATGTATAAATGCAGGGTAACACATACATAGGTCACCTGTACATTTGGATTGTCACAATATTACAATCCATTTTTGTTTAACATTGACTGCACTCTTAACTAACTTAAATGTTGCTGTATTAGATACCAGTGGTGAACAATAATTCCTGTAATGTGTTATGTCTGTTAAGTGCAGCCACATGTTTTAGTCCCAATTATAACGCTTAGAAATATGGTATTACATCTGCTTGTTCTTGCTGTGAGCAATGTGCTGACATGCACTCCAGACTCAATGCTTTTGTAGTTCAAATGCATAGTACATGGCAGGCATTGTACTTTTCCTTTACTCATCCTGTAATTTAAAAGCACAAATTAATGTGCTTAAGTTTAAGTCTTCCCTGCATAGTTACATAGCTGAATGTTTAACTTCCACCATCCATGAAATCACAGCTAACATGGATTAGTTAGGCAGGTAGGTGTCAGGGTTGTAGTATAAACATAGATGAGAGCTGTAGTTCTGTATCTCAGTTCCTGCAGTTTGTACACAGTACCCCTCATGTGTGTAGTATTGAGAGTGAGACAGCAATATTTGAATGTGCAAAATGTGAAATTGTATTTCATGCCATGTGATGTTCACTATTTTTAACTGTTTTGTTGTACATAGTGAACATCATATATTGACCTGACACAATCCTTCTATGGCAGTAATGCATTCATTTTTTTCCTTTTTGCAGCAGATGAAGAAAGTGCTTGTAATCGAGCTCTGTGCATTGAGCGTATACACATGCTGGAGGAGCAGTGGAGGGAGAGAGGTATGTGCTTTAACTGTCAGCACTTATTTTTCCAGAAAGACTCATAACATAGTTAAAAAATCAATACTAAATGCAGCTTTAGGCATGTTAATAGTAATGGCAGACTACCCATGATGCATCTGCAAGGTAAGATAGTCATTGATTTATTGTGAATAACTGTATAAATTTAATGTAAACATTGTCCTTTGATTTATAAGCAGGGTTTTTTTATAACCGCCGTTTATGCTTTTTTTCTTGTTACAACCTAAGACATACAACTTGCTTGTGTTGTGACTGCTGTTTGAACAGCTGGTAGTGGCAAACTTGTATATCTGGCAGTGGTGCTCTGACTGCAATGATATTAGGGTGGCCTAATGGTTAAGGTATTTGCCTTACAAACACAAGGTGCAGGGTTCAAGTCTCCCAAGGGATAATTGGCTAGGCTTAAAATAGCTCACAAGGGCAGTTAGCCTAGTACTAATCTATGAACCTATGAACCTATATAGCTTGCCTATTCTATTATTGAATGGTGTCTCCTGTCTCAGCTTTCTGAATGCTGGTGGTAGACAATTTCTGGCATGTACTCCATTTCCACGTCTTGCGCTTCTGTATAACTGGCCTGTGATGGCTTGTTTAATGCAAATTTATAAATTGTTTTCTATAAGTGTTGTGCCAAAAGCCATTCATGTTCTTCTGTTATGTTGGCCTTGTTACACATTTTATTCATGATTATCATTACAGTGTTTGAATTGTGTAGGTACGTATAACAGCGTAATACAAATGTAGGTAGTGACAGTGATATATAGTGACAGAGACACATCAGTTGATGAACAGTAATGTGTGGGCATGCATGTGTGTGTGTGGGTGTATATCAGAAGTTCGAATGCTCATAAGTCCAAACGCCGAAACTTCGAACTGGGAAATCTGAAGACTGAAAATAACAAAGCCGCAAAACATCAAATTCTTTCCCAGGGGAAAGAATTCAGTGGGCCATTTCCACGGCTTTGCTATTTCCTCCACTGTGGTGCGATCTCGGAATTGGTATATTTAAGTAGGGGGGTGTGGGGGACAAAGCCCCCCACATTAGAAACAGTATGTAGTGTTCTTGTGTTTCGCATTTTGTACTGGAACAGCGATTTTTTTTTTTCCCCTGGGAAAAAAAAAAATCGCTGCTCTCAGTCTTCATAGTATTCAGTTTTCATAGTTTTGGGTTCAATATTTTCATAGTTGAAGTTCTGACACTTTGACTATGTGATATAGACCCTGTGTGTGTGTGTGTGTGTGTGTGTGTGTGTGTGTGTGTGTGTGTGTGTGTGTTTGTGTGCACGTGTGTGCGAGTGTGTGCGTGTTTTACCCTAAAATTGTAGATTTTGCATACTATCACTGTGGTTGTGATTGCCCAGTTCTAAGGTTTTGTATTACATTGCAGTTCTATGATGTTGTGATGCCAGCCATTAACCATGTTGCATTGCTCATCTTATTTGCAGATATATTTTAAGTTTACCACTGCTTGTTCTTCTTACTATACATTTAGAATAAATATATATTATTCAATGGATGTCAACATGACACATTACTTGCACATACAGTAAGTATAATTTATAGTGGAAAATAATTGGTATATTGACACTTCAACATAAATGTGTGAGGCACACATAAAATAGTGGCCCATGGAAGTAAAACTTTCTCTCTGACTTTTTGTTTGATGTTGGAAAGCCTGTATTTCATCTGGGTTACATCAGAGGCCCCATTCCAAATGGTATGTTGTCAGTGTCACTATGAGAATACAGTGCAGAAGTCTTTTGGAATGGGGAATCATATCAGTGTTGTATGCCACAGTATCATGGCATTATTGTCACAATATGTATGTCTGCTTGCCGTGCATGTGTGATTTGCATGCATACTGATGGCTGAAATGCTCATTACTTAACAAGTAGTAACAGCATTTTCTCTGGTAAACTGTAATGTCATGTAATGCACTGGATTAACATTTCACACTGTATGATGGGCATAGAGGCCCATGCATGGCCTTTTATTCATATGATCAATCCATATGGATAATAGGACACTGGGAATGTTGCATGATTATGATCATACACCTGTTATCCTCACAATTTTGTTGTTATGTAAAGTATAAACACACCTTTTGGGCCATTTCATGTAACAATTAAGTTTTAATTATAACTGTACTATATATGTTCTGTCTGATATGTTGTCAAACCATGTACTGTCTTCAACGTTATTGAGGTACACTTCTGTGTTTTATGACAGACCAGTTTTGTACATGACTATAATGTATGTTGCATACCATTCTGTACATTATTATGGATTGAATTCATGCTTTTCATTACATATGGTGTTACAGTTGCATAAGGTCATACAGTTTTGTAATATCACATTCAGTAAAGTTCCTACATGTAGATTGTGTCAATTTGTATATGACATGTTATGTACTCCTAGCTTTTGGGGAATAAATTATGTATGTATTTTTTTACTATTTTTAACCTTAACATAGTGTGGTACCCGTGATGGTTCTCCTATTGGATGCAGAAGACAGCATCACATCATATAAAATCCAAGTATACACTGCACATATGATGTCATATGTAGCGTTATGTTGCTGCTGTAGTATGACACACATTACCAACTTACACATGCACTAATCAATTGGATGTACATGATATGATGTACTTAATGCATACATTTGCTCCATATGGGCAGGTGGTCTACTCCTTACGTGTGTGTGTGTGTGTGTGTGTGTGTGTGTGTGTGTGTGTGTACTGCTATGCATGCAGTGCAGCATAATATTATGTCCAATACAATCTGGCCCTGTATGCGACAGATATGACTGTTGCAGTTACCAAGACACAAGTGAGACATAATAGTTCTGCTTGTGGGATGACAACAACTCACAAACTATATTATTCCCATACGCCGCACTTAACACACTGAGGAGGGTCCATTTTGTACATGTTATCCATGTATATGCATTGCACCCCTTTCTCTGTTGGTTGTTGCTGTCTTATGTCTGTTCAACAACATGACAAGTTCTTGATTATGTGATGTCTGTATCATTATTGTGTCATGCTGCAACACTGCACAATGGCTTTGTACGTGGCATGTAATGACAAATATTGTGTCACACTATATCAAATGACTGTGCATGGAATATATGAGTAGGTACCCTTCACTTACTGCATAGATATTTACTGGTCTGTTAGTGAATATACAGAGGAGGTGATGTTTTATTTAGTATTATTCCTCAATGCCTTGTTTATCCTTAGCTTGTGTATGTCAATAGTTGGTCATTTGGTAAATAGCTTATATTAGGGCATGCATAAACAGATTTTCTTACAGGCTAGTGTGTATGCACTGTAGTACATATACAATGATTTACATATATGCACATGTGTATGCATGTATTATGATCAACATAAACATGCCCTTGTAATTTGTGACTATGTACATACAGTTATTCCATTCTCCTGAGCTTTACTGTTGTTCACAGGACTGTCTTTTGATCATTCCTACACATGTATGGTCCTATTTATATCAATAAGGGTATTTGTTGTACCTGTCATATTTTGTTTGCATGACAGTATATATGTGTATGTGATAATGAAAATTATTTTGTGTTCGTATGCATCTTGTTGTTTAACAGGTGTATCATTACTGGGCTTGTGTCATTTGTACAAAGACATGTTTATAGCCATCAACAAAGCAGTTTACCTATGTAACATACATTTGCCATTTGCTTCAATGTAGCTTTAGTGGACTTCAACACCACCATATGTGGTGAACACATACATGTGCAATATGTCCCCTTAGATAAGATTGTCCTCCTTTATTGTGTACCTGCTTTCTGTTACTGCTGCGGGCCTGTGTTGTCCACCTCTCTCTCCCCTTTTAGCATTGGCCTACATGCTGCACATACACATGGCATACATTTACCTTCCTATACATTATCATAATGTAGTTGTACTGTTACAATAGTACCTTGTGCCAACATGTTGGGCATCATACACATGCAAGGCAAAAGTATGCAAGGTGCTGGCAATTGCTTAGATTCCATCATTGTTCATGTTATAGTTGTGTGTTGAGCATTACCCAGGAATTAATTTTCTTCCTTTGTATGCACAAGCTGGCATTCCTTATCTATCATTACTCATACATGCCACTGTTTACATATTCCATGTCAGTGGTGTGTCTATGTGTGCTGACATTTCTTTCTAAAAGGACCGTGTTAATCTATTGCATGTCACACATGAACATTGTATGCCTGGCAACCCATCTGTCTTGCCTCTGGCATGGCATATGTCTTTGACATATAGATCTCATTTCACCTTTGGGTTATATACACTTATTTGTGTATTAGACAGCCACATTCATGCTTTGCTATGATACTGCCATTTGGCACTGTGCTTGGTTGTTTGCCTTTCACTTGCAGGGCTGGAAATTCTAGTCTGTCCACCAGTTGTCTTCTCCTGGATTTGTTCATTCATGCTGTTGCTTGACCTACACTTCCACTGCTGACAGACTACTTGATTATTGGACTCAATATCCACTGTGTACTGTGATCCCCATTTATTTTTCTACAACACACACCTAGCATAGGTCATACACATTCAGGTATGACTGTCGCACAGTTTGCAACATCTCAGCACTGAGTAGTGCATAAGTACATGAGTATTTATGAAGTGCACCATGGCTGGTATACATCCCTACCCTGTTTGTCCATTTTCCTTTACCCATGTTGTATAGTATGAATGTGTGCTGTCTGTGTACCTTATCTATCCTTTGTTATTAACCTTTGTCTGTTATGTATTGTGATATTTGTTATATGCTATACCTGCTACTTTGCCCTCCTCCTGTAACATTTTTCTTGTCTTTTCCAGTATTCTGTTCTCAGAAAAAAGGAGCCTACTCCCCAAAAAAATAAATAAATAAATAGTGCCACACTGACTGTCCCTCAGACCCTCTTATTCCATCTTTCCTTTAGTGTACCCCTCTTCTTCACCCTCACCCCATGTCTGCTTTTCTATAAACCTATTTCCTTGGGTGTGTGCATTACTTGTGTTCCCCCAAGTGTCCCGCACCTACCTTTTTCTAATGTTAGCCATGATAAAAGTGGCTGTGATTGCCCTTCAACTTCATTAATTTTTTTTATTAGAAATTTTGCAGATTCTTGGATTACATAAATTCTAATGAGTATATTTATATAAATACATGAATGAATTACAATGGTATCTGTAAATGTCTGTGGATATCTGTCACATTTCTATTCCTTTATTAATTTTCAGAAAGATGCATTGAGCTTGTATAATTTCCATACATTTACACTGGGAATGTGCATCTTGGTTTTTGAAAAATTTTTCATGACATACAAATTTGATGTGACTGCTTGAGAGTGCGCAGACATTGCTGAATAAATCTGCTTTGCGCCGAGTTATTCTCCATACACTGAAACATGTTTGTAAATTACTTGGTTATTTGCAGCTTTTGTTTGGAATTCAGTGAACTGCACCGGATTTTGCAAACTTTATGGAATCAGACATTAGGTATTGTTTGAGGCAGACAACAGCTACTTTATATGAATAATGGTAAAGCTAAGCTATCCACCTAATTTAAAGATATACACAGAGTACAATATGTACCAAGTGTACTGGCAAATCATGCTGTTTTAAAACCACAATATCAGGCAATGTTTACATATGTGACAGTCTGTTGTAAAGTAGTCTAGTGGAATGACTTCCTTTTACTTATGATTAGTCTGCCACGGTGGTACGGCAGTAGCATTGTTACCTCACAGCAAGAGGTTCTCCCATTCGATTTTCGGCTTGGCTTGGGAGTGCCTTCTTTGTGGAGCCTGGATGTCCTCCCCGCGGTTGGGTAATGTTCGAAAGACATGTGTGCATAAATGGGCGCACCTTCGTTGAAGGTTGGGTGTTGAGCTGGCACCTCAGTGTTTTGTAAAAAAAAATCTACTGCCAATCATTAGCGGACCGGAGTTCCGTTGTGGCGACCCCTTACCAGGAAAAGCCGAAAGCCAAACAACAACAACAACAACTTATGATTTGAGATCAAACAAATCTACTAAATCTGTGTCTCTTCTCCAAACCCAATGGTTTATAAGATCCTGTTAAACATTATTTGGAATGAATGACTGAGAGAACTGTTGTCAGAAACAGTAAATAAATAAAAAGTTTGTTGATCACAGATTACTAAATAACATTACATTAAACAATATGTTTCTGCTGTGAAGAAGACAAATATAATGCTTGCCAAGGGAAAAAAAGTATCAGAGGTGGTATTCACTAACATACCATTGGCACACTAAAGCATTTTGCAGTTATTGCACACATGCAACCCTGAGCCAAAAGTAGTCAGCAATTAACACGACTATAATATGTATATGCAAATTAACCTGATATGTGCTTCGTGAGCCAGAATGTGATTCATATAGCATTTATTTATTTATTTTATTTTACATTTGTTGACCGGGATAGTCTAACTGGATTTATGTCCATTTTCAGTATAATCCCGGGGAGATATGCTCCAAGAGATTACTAGACTACTAACATACAGATACTAGTTGTTATACAGTTAAATACTATAAATTTTAAACAGTTCAGGAATATTCACAGTTTATACAAAAAACATGTTACAAGCATTAGATAAGATATTTTAGACTTTATGTACAAGACTTCATTAGTAACTAGAAAGTAATTGTTAAACAGATGCATACTTCAAGTTTCAACAGTTCAGCAATGCTCACAGTTTAAACAATACTTGTTGCCTGCCTTAGGTAGGATGCTTTAGAATTATATGCAGACGAATTTAACTAGGTATTTTAAATGATCTCTATTAGGATAAGATATGTTTTGCCAAGGATAGACCTTGATCTAAAAAGACACAGCTAGAGCAGGAATTAGGTCTTAAGAGATGGCATTTGGGATATAGTATGAGATTAGTCTGGATTTGTACAGGGACATAACCAATGGGTTTTACGATAGAGTTTCAGATTGTGTTTAAAAAGTATAAATGAAGACAGTGATGTAAGTTCATGGGGGAGTTGGTGCCAATACTTTCCAACTGCATTTGAGAACAGAGCATCTCCTGCCATGTTATTAGATTTACATGTTGATACAAGTAGTTTATTAGATGAACGTAAAGTTGAAAGGTTCTTATATTGGGTAATGAGACTAGCAAGTATTGGGGTATTGATAGGCTGGAAAAGGGTTTTGTGCGCAGTGGTGAGTTGTTTAAAGTGAATCTGATTTAGAAGCTCTAATCAGCCTAATTGTTTCAGATTATGGCAGTGATGGGTCCTAAAGGAGGAAGCAGTAGCAAATCTGCCAATGGTATTGTAAGCGTTGGATAGCTTGTTAAGGTTATTTTCTTGACAAGTTAGTATATATGGAAGAAGCATAAAGAAGTATGGAGATAAGGTGGGAATAGGCAATAGTGGTTCTGGCTAGTGGGGAGAGAAAGGGTTTTATCCTATAGAGGGAGCCTAGTTTTCTGTTGACAGTTTTTATGGTATTGTTGATATGGGTTTCAAAGTTCAGGTTGTTATCAATGGTTACCCTAGAAGTTTAGTTGTTGGATCGGGAGATATGAGTGTACCATTACTGGATAAGACTGAAAAGCTCATTGAGAGTGATTTATGGGTGGGGGTGAAGAGGAGGAGTTTGGTTTTTGTGGGGTTGAAGAGGAGGCAGTGTTGTAGAAACCAATTTTCTGTTTTATTGAACATTGTCTGAGTTAGAGTCTGTAGTTGGGATTTAGATTTAGCTGAGCAGATTATTGTCAAATCATCTGCGTATTGTGCACAGTTAGTTAAAGGAATAGCTAGGTTGAGGTCATTGATAAATATTGAGAAAAGTAGGGGGCCCAATATAGAGCCCTGAGGAACACCTAGGGTAACTGGGAGATGGGATGAGAGGTTGTTGTCCCATAGCACTGCCTGCTGTCTATTATCAAGGTAGGACTGGAACCATTTTATAGTCTTTGTGTCCAGAGAGAAGGATTTTAGAATATTGAGAAGTGGTGGTTGACCATGTTGAATGCTTTTAAAAGGTCGATGAAAAGTGCTAAAGAGAGAAGATTGTTATTACGGTTTTTATTGATGCTGTCAGTGAAGGATAGGAGTGCAGTTGTTGTACTGTGGAAAGGCCTGATGCCATGTTGAGATTTGGCCAGTAAATTGTTCTGGAGTAGTTGGTCTAGTAACTGTCTGTTGATGCACTTTTCCATTATTTTAGCAAATGGGGAAAGTAGAGCTATGGGATGATATTTAGAATATTCTCTGGAGTTTCCACCCTTGTGTAGGGGGATGATGTAGGAGATTTTCCAGATGGTGGGAATAGTGCCTTCTTGTATAGTTTTATTTATCAGCAATGATACAGGATAAGCTATGACTTTGGCTGCCTTTTGCAGGTATTCAGCAGGTAGCTGGTCAGCTGAGGGGGTAGTAGGTTTTAGTTTACTTAAGAGGTTGCAGATGAGGGAAGGTGGGACAAGTTGCAGGTTTAGAGTTGGGAGAGAGTTAGTAGTATTGGTTGGAAGGGCAGAGCTATCAGCTGTTAGTTGATTAGCAAGTGTTTGGATGGTCTCAGTGAAGACGGTATTAAAAGCATTAGCAGTTTGCTTTGGATTGTCAGAATTTGATCCTAAAGGGGTGGTGTTGCGGATTGGCCTGGTTGAAGTAGTCTGTTTATGCTAGTCCAGAACTTTTGTGGATTATTTTGGTTGGTCTGCTGGCGGTGGAAGTAAAAGTTTTTTTTATCTTCGAGTATAGCTTTCTTAATCTCATTTCTTTTTTGCCTGAATTGTTGTTGGTCTACGGGGTTTTTAGTTGTTCTCCATAGTGCCCAAACTTTATTTCTGTGTTGAATTTTCTGCCTGGCTTTCTTTGTAAGCCATGAAGTGGGTTTAGATTTAATTTTGATGGAACGCTTTGGTGCATGGTGGTTAAGGATTGTTAAGAATTTTGAGTTAAAGTAGTTTGTTGCTTCGTCAAGTGGGAGGTATTTCATAGGTGACCGACCACATTCTTTTAGTTCAGCTTGGAAGTTATTGGGGTTAAAGTTTCTGTTGCTTCTTATTGTTTTATATATGGTTGGGTTGTGTGAGGTTGACCTTTGCCTGATTATGTAAGTGAGAGAATGGTCACTTACATCATCAGGGAGTGTCCCTACATTATAGAGTTGTTGGTGATTATTTATTAGAATCCAGTCTAGGATGGATTCTTTGTTATTGGGTTTATTAATTCTGGTTGGGGAGTTAATTGTTTGTGAGAAGCCATTAAGGTTATTGTGGGAGGTTGGTGATTCAGTAGAGCAGTCCTTCCAGTCTATATTAAAGTCTCCAAGAATTATTGTCTCTTGGGGAATTTTTGTGGAGAGTTCAGCAAGGATACCTTCCAGAGTGGTGATGTTACCAGGGGGCAAGTAGATACATATTATATTTAGGGGATTTGCTGGGTTTAAGTTGAAGTTTGGTGTTAATGATTTCTGCATTGTTTTCAGAAGAGGAACCAAGATTTAGTATAGATATTTGTAGCCCTTCTTTATAGAGGATAGCAATTCCCCTTAATTTTTTAATGCGGTCTTGTCTCAAGATGTTGTACCCAGATGGAATAATTTCAACATCTTGTGTAGTGAGTTTTAGACATGTTTCTGTTAAACAAAGTATATCAAAGGAATGAACATTCAGGAAAGCACGGAGGTGGGCAATTTTATTATTTATGCTGCGAATATTGAGGTGAGCTATATAGAGTGAGTTGGGAGATTTAGATGGGATATTTGGGGTAGCGGGAACATGAATTTGTGGTTCTGTGTTTTTTTGCCCTGGTCCTGGGTTAGGATGAATGTTCCCATCTAGTAAGGAGAGGTGTAATGGTTTGTTTAAGGGACTATGGAGGTTAAAGTAATGGTGAAGAGGTTTTTTAGGTTTTAGATAGTTGTATTTGATATGGGTCAGTCTGTGATATTTAGCAGGTAAATAGCTAGGTAAAGATGTTATATTTATGTGTTCTGGGGAGTTAATTAGAGTTATAGTACTTGTTTGTGCATTAGGGAAGTTCAGCTGTAAATATTTTGACTGTTGAGGTTAGCAGGTAGGTTACTGTAAGAGAAAGTAGGAGAAAGACAATAATTAGGAGCCTTAGTTGGATTTGTAAAGGTCGTGTTTGCATAGTGACTAATAAGCTTACTGGTGTTCTTTAAAGGGGAGGAGTTATACTAGGGGTGATTAGACAGAGGTGTATGTAGAATGTTAACAAGATGACTATTGTGATTGGATTGGAGAGGAAGAGGGTGTGGTGAGGATTTATAAGCTTAGGAGCAGTAGGGGTGGGTGGAAATTGGGTGTAGGGTAGGGGAGCGGAGTGAGCCCGCAGGGCGAATGGAGTGAGTAGAGACAAGGTAAGGAGCTGAAAACAACAATCAGTTGAAGCAGGGATTACAGTAGGTAGGCAATACTAAATACTGGAATAAAGTTAAAAGAGTAGATAATAGAGCTGTTTTTTTTTTGGGGGGGGGGAGTGTGAGAGCTAACCATAAAAATAAATAGATGTTATGGGCTACAGTTTAATAGCAAGTCTGTGGATAAACAGTATATAGCAAAGGTGTAGTATAGGTCAGCAGAAGGCTTTAAGGCCTGGAAGGGACAAGTCTGCCACCTGGTGGCCCAAATTAATTTAATGTAAGCAGGGTAAAAAAGGAGGGAGTTAAGGTTCCTAATGCAAGAAAAGGAGTAGTGGTTCTGAGTGTCTTTAAATGGTGGAAAAAGTAGATTAGACTGGTTACAGAGTGGGGAGGGAGTAAAGCTGCTGGGTTTACTGGCTAGCGCTTTATAATCACCTAGATCTAATAATAAGTTATAGGCTATACTGGCCGTGATAGTTTAGACACATACTTTCATGCTCCCTTTACTGAGAAACTACAGGGATAGGTTGCTCAACTGTGGAGACTGAAAGGAGTTTGGACAGGGTCCTTGTTCTTCAGGTTGTTAGTTTCTGTGTCCTCGAGCAGTGTACTCAGATTGGAGAGATTAGCCAAGATGCTGGGCCAGGAACACACAGCAGCTGTGGCTGTTCTATAAAAAGGGATGCCATGTATGTACAAATACGTCTGTGATTCAGTGTCTCAGCCTGAGTACTGCTGCTGTAAAAAAAATATGGATTGCCTAGCATACATCATTTGAAATATAACAACAGAAAACTCAACAGTGATTGCTACAGGCGAGGAAGTATACTGTCATGACTCTAGGTTGCATGTCATACCTCAAGTATAGTACATACTGCTGTCAGGCAGAAGCAGTCAGACTGATTTTGAGAAGCTAGACAAATATTGAATATAGAGGATGGAGGTATATGAACCTAGCGGGACAGCAAATACCAATGCAGGAACAAATAAAGGTAGTGACTATGATGGCAACTGAAATCTGCCAAAAAGCCTACTGTTGATACTAGTGGAATTTTGCATGCAACCTCTATCTGGAACTTATAACAGATTCTTGAGTGTTTACTTCCCCATGAATTGATTTACATCTGGATGCTCCAGGCAAAGGCTGAGCAGATACCAATAATGCGTGGGTTACATAACATTTATCACTTGCTAAGGATGCTTGATGTAGTGGATGCCACACTTATTTTGATCTGGAAACCTGCCACCAATGATGCACTTGCATATGTAAACTGGCATGAAAACTGCTCCAATAAATACTCAGGTAATATATGACCTCAGGGAGTCAAATAACAGATATATGTGCATGTAATCACAGTGGAAATAATGGTGCCAACATGTGGCACACTCCATCTCTCAAGCTTTTAAAAGGGGGATAATCTCTCACAGCTGGCTTCTCAGTGAAACTGGCTTCACAACAGATGGTTTAAAATTTGGGCCCATCATATAAGCTATAACATCATAGAGCAAGTTTGTGCAAGCCACAAAAATGAGGCTCCATTACCTGAATGACATTTAAGGCCTGTTTTTCTGACTGGTTTGCTGTACACCTGCTGCTGTTTTGGAGATTATCTAGGATGTGAATTTCTTATTCATAACTGCTTCCATTCTATTAAGTTTTGCTAACTTCACTTGTGAAAGAAGATTGCATCAGGAGCAGCACGTTTATGTTTCTTATTATGGGGGAGGTATTCACAAGCAAATAACACGTGCAATATGTGAAATAGTACAGTGAGTAGTAATGCAGAGGGGGAGATGATTCAGGAGCACACACAGTACAAACATGCTACTCAAGAAATAGTATATTATACTGATAACCACATAATGACATGTAAGTGAATATTAAAATGGTAATGAGAGCCATTACATATGCAAATGGCAAAAGCAAACATAGCAGTGTGATTCAGAAATCTATAAACTCAAGCCACAATGATTGTTTATATTGAACACAGGATTTTTCATAGCCTATGAATATTATTTGCATGAAGATGTTAGTAGTAGCATCTGCAGTGGTTGGTCAGCATGTGTTAGTGGCCACCTTCCAAACCATTATCCATAATATTGCATGTCCCCCAATAGTGTCACGGAAGGTTCCACCAGCAGCTGACATACCATCACCTCCACAACTGAGACACTGTAGAACACAACTGAGTGGACACCATAAGGGAATTTGTAGAAATGTGCAATACTTACATAGAGTTAAGGGGTTATGCGGAATGCCAATTCCAGTGAACATGAAGGTTTGTGTGACAGTACCCATCCTTACTATGAGGACCTATCATCAGTGGATGCATTAGGTAATTTTAGGCATTGGCATTAGGAATCTCACAAGAGTTCTTGGACATGATACTGCAGCATGTGGAGGATCATTTTGGTTTCAATGACAGCAGAGGAAAAAAAAACCTATATGCTGCATTCAACATTTCCCTGTGGTTCTATGTTCCATCAGCTGCATCAATATTGCTATCAAGGCATCACCTTCTCCATATGGCATCCAGTATAACAACTGGAAGGGCCTCTACTTTATCAAGTGCCAGGAGGTGTGCACTGCACAAGCTATTAAATATAATGCATCTGTGTGCCATCCAGGCTGTTCCCATAATTACCATGTCTAGTACATGTACAACCTATAGCACTATTTCAAGTGGGGTAATTCCAGAGCTTGTTTAGTTGGTGGGTGCATATATTGTCACCCAACAGAGTCCCTGTCTAGTCCCATGAACATAGCATTACACTCATAATAGTGTCCACTATTGTGTGTTGCAAGTGATGCTGGATATGCATTGGAATTATGGCATATAACCCCTATCCACAACCCCCAGACCATGTAACAGATAGAGTATAACTCAGTTCTGTCATGGACACGTAACATTGTTATATGTGAATTCAGACTTCTGAAGAACTGCTTCCTCTACTTGGATACATCTGATAGGATAGTGCTGTATGCTCTGGAGACCTGCAGCAAGATATCTGTGGCCTGTTCCATGCTACATAATATTGTGCTTAGGAGGGCAGTTACACCAGTACTATGTTTCCTACTAGTGAACGTGAAGGGCCGATCTTGTCTCCTGAACCTGATTGACTTCTTTGAATCAGTCTCCAGAGCTGTGGATAAGGTGGTCCACACAGCATATTTGGACCTCACCAAGGCCTTTGACAGCACCCCCCACTCCACAATCATAGATAAACTTACTAAGCTGGGCATTAATCCCTACATCACTCGATGGGATGCCAACTGGCTTACTGACAGAACCCACACTGTAAAAGTAGCTGACTCCAAATCCAGCTCCAGACAAGTGACAAGTGGAGTACCTCTGGGTTCAGTCCTGGAATGGCTCTTGTTTGGCATCTACTGCTCTGAAGTACAAGCCAACACTAAGGGACTTTGGCTAACAAAGTTTGCAGATGACTGCAAACTGGGAGCCATTACTGAATTCCCAAATGATGTGGATACTCTACAAAAGGGCCTTACAGAAACAGATGCTTGGTGCCAGAACCATGGGCTCAAGCTCAATGCCAAGAAATGTATAGTTATCCACTTTGGAAAAAAAACATGTACCCGTGAATTACCACATAGGTGGCAGTACATTAAACACCAAAAGTGTGATAAAAGACTTAGGGACACAGGTGGACAGTGGTCTCACCTTCGATAACCACATTACCACAACAGTCAGGAAATCCTTCTATGTGGCACACGTCATCACTAAGGGCTTTTCATCCAGAAAAAAGGAGGTCATTGTCTCACTGTACTCATCCCTCATTAGACCCATTATAGAATACAATGCCCCATTTAGTATGTACCTATCAAGACATCTGCAACAACTGGAAAGGCTGCAGAAATACCTCACTAAAAGAATCACAGGACTAAAGCAGAGGCCCTATGCTGACCACCTTAAAAAACTCCAGCTATACTCTGTTGCATATTGTCTACTCAGAGGCGATCTCTGCTTAACATACAAGGCCATATCAAACCCAGAGCTGTTAGACATGCTACACTTAAAGAAATCCCAATTCCCTCAGAGTCACATGCTCTAGGGATCTAAATCTTGTCATCACAATGAACAAGACATGCTGGAAGGATAGGCTCCTGACCCAGAGACTCCCCCAGACTCTGGAATAGACTGCCCATACATGTCAAGCAGAGTGCTTCTTTGGCCCTCTTCAAAAGGAACCTTGACGATTGGATGGGAGAAAGGAAATTCACCCCGGAGATCACGTCAGACACCCTGCTAGACAGGGGTCCAGGGAAGTAAATAATGTGGGAAGAAATATCCAAGGAATTGTTATGGCTGAGCTTGTATAGGCTCTAGGGCCGATAGCCTAGTACCAACCTATGAACCTATGAAGCTATGAACTAGTGCAACTGCTCTCCTACTGGAGTATTGTGCTTAGGAGAACAGTTACAATAGTAGGACACCATAGCACTGTACACTGTCTGACATGCCTGTAGCAACAGTGGAAGAAAAGCAAGGCAAGGAGTCATCAACTCTCTGCAGCAGTACCTAGTGTGAGGCACAGTATGTCAAGACACTGGCAAAGAGATGGTGATTAGTAAACAAATGTGGGCTGTGACAAGACAAACAAAATAAAACTGATGCATGCAATAACACACAAAGTCTAAACAAAACAGTGCATTAATTAACCCTGGAGTGCTTCAAACATTACCATATCCACACAGGCCAGAAGAGTAGCTAGGACACAGTCATCACCATTCGCATAGATGGCATGTGGCACAGTCACAGAGAACATCAGTGCTGTCACAGGTGAAAGGGTCATGTGTTGTGGATGTGGTAGTCACACGCATGGCTAGGAGGTTGAAGGAAGCCAGTTATCACATCTTACAGTGATAGCAATGAGACTTCCATGGGTGAAGGTCAGGCTGGGTGTACCATGTGGCTGTCAGTGTCAAGAATGGAGTCTACTTGTCCAAGGAATGGCATACCATGTCATAAGTGTACACATGAACCCCTTCCCATGGCCACCGATCTAGTAGAATGTTGATATCCACAACTCTGTGAATAAGCACAAGTAAGTTTTGCTCATGGTAAGACTACAGGAAGTATAATGGTTTGAACTGTTGGATCCTGGTGGGGTGTGCCCAAAAAAATGTCATCAGTGACCATGGGAGCATTCATATCCAGGGTCAGAGGCAGCTATGGAAAGCGTGAACAGTGGAACAATCTCTGGGTGTTTGTCATCCATGTAAGCCTAGGATTTTACTCCAAATTGCAGATGTATCCCTTAGCATGACCACAGTGGGCAAATGTCACTATCCTCATGGATGCCTCAGTGGTTGCCATGTGGGCCACCACTGCCCTCAACAGGTGCATCTACTCCAGGTCCTTATATGGCATGTCACTCTACATACATTGCAGGATGTCCTGCAGGCCCTGTAGAAGTTGTACTTCCTCACACAGGCCAAGCAGCACACTCGGCATCTCTGACATGGTGTGAGTAGCATTTCTCTGAGAAATGTTTATCTGTGCCTGTCTCACTGATCTGCTCATCTGCTGACTGATGCCAAGGGTGACACCTGGCCTGGGAAGAGACAGGGAGGAGGTGGTTGGGGGATCCAACTGTTCACTACCTTTTTATATGAGAACATTCTTAATTTGCACATGTAAAGGGGATTATTTGTTTCTTGTTTCATTTGATTTGTGATACTTAGCAGCCTTTTTTCCTTTCCCCTCCTCACATAGAGGCACATCTGGATTGCAGGCTGCCAGCCCACTTGCACATAATAAGCACACATTTGGTTATTGTTATTACTGTATGTATAAGGTAGATTCAGTTCTACATAAGAGCAACAATTTATGTTGCTGTAGCATCTATTAGAGTTCAACATATTTTTTGTATAAGAAAAATATGTCATCAGTTTTATTCTCTGTTTCAATGTTTGTTGTTTTTATTGCCTGTTATAATAGCCTGAGAGTGGCACTATGGAACTCCTACCACCTGAGGTTAGGGTATTGGTAGCCTCCGATGATGATGGTGGTGATGAAGAGGCACAGTCTGGGGGTGCATAGGAACAGTATGACATTGAGTCTGTGGCTGCCACATCCCCTGCCCATATTTTGGACAGAGTCAGTGTTCCTACACATATCCATGACACAAAGACCTCTGATATAGGGCAAGTTGAGGGTGAAACAATTGATCAGGGTAGTATGATTACTCCAGTTACAGAGCTGGTAGCTTCTCCCCATAGCCATCATGAGGGTGAGGTGCCACACAGGAGAGTTGATAGAGGTGCTTGGAGGAGGTCTGCTGTCCTCCCTCCTCCTGATGCTGCTGTGTCATTAGGTGCCACCAGACTTGTGTTTAGGGCCATTGTGGAGATACAGGCATGTCTCACCATGGCCTCAGAAGAGATAGTGAGAGCACTAAACATCATGCATTCTGACATAAGTGACTCTCTGAACTGTGTGGGTGACTCCTTGGGCAAAATAAATGACACACTGGATTGGGCAGTGTCTTTGATGGAACATCTGTGGGGGGAGAGTAGGCAACCACATGTCCAGAGAGCTGCTACATTTTCTGGTTTTAGCAGAAATGACTAAAATAGTGACAGTACTGTCACTGCTTCATCAGTGATTGAGGTGTCCACAATCAGATGTTGTACACCATGGGGTCATAGTCCTGGACATAGTTGTGAGGAGAGCTCATCCAGCAGACATCACTCATGCTCAAGTAGCACCCGAACTCCTAGCCATGGCCATGGAAGTAGCAGTGCAATTCCTGGCAGAGGTGGTTCTCAAGATCTGGGGTGATGTTGCTAAATTAACCACTCTACTATGCATGACTCACACCTGTCTGAGATTCCAGGATGTAGTGCTAGCACAGTGCTTCACTGTATTCATGGTGACACAAGCACATTGAAAATAAAATCACTTGACCATACATCTTATTCACATGCATGCTATCTGAACAGTACTTTTGAATGCCACACATCCATTGCTACTGGCCCTGAACACTGTGTACCCTGAGAGAAAAATGTGTTTTTTACTAACACACACTCACTTCTTTGGTGTCAGCTTTACCCTCCTATCACCCACCCACCCCACCCTGTGCAAGTTATGATGACTGTGCCCTGCCCTTTGCATGTGACTTAATGACTTAAGGTTACATATATGTTTCTGATGCACACATCAGATATGTAGTGCTTGCTTACTCACAAGCTTGCATTTATCAATATTTATTGCAGAAGAAAAGTTTTTGATTTCTTATTTCTACTCGTTTGTTAATGATTGCTTATATAATTATTGAACCTTATTGTATTTAATTTAGTATTGTAATTAAATCAGTGGAAGCATTAGGTACTTCCATCTAGCTTCATGGTATCATTGTGCAAATGAGAGTATAATTGAATGGTTCCATGATTTATAGATGGTGGTCAATCAAAATGCTTGATACACATTATTGATCTAATACATAACTGTATGTTGCAAAACTCTGACATACAAGATACTACTGGCATGGCTGTACACCTCAGACAAATGCTTTGCTTAAGGGCATATACATATTTTCATATGAGAGTAGTCAGTTATATATACTTTTTTCTTTACAGGATCCACACTTTCCTTGTCACTACTGAAAGTAACAATTATCTCCTTGGGGATTGTCCCTGTCTGATGCTTTCAGAACAGTCATTACATTGTTAAATAAAGGTTGTGGACCTTGACAGGCAGCAGTTTTCCTATTTGTATGTGTGTGTAGGATCTTAGGCTTTGACCTAGGTAGTGAAGGTATGTGTGCTGTCCTTTGCCTATTAGCCAGAGCAAGGGCATATTGTGCACGCCTCCATCTATCAACACAATCTGCAGCTGGTGGTTCTCCCTCAGATTCCTTATCTGTATCTGCTTCTGTTTGCCCTGCCTGTGGTCCTTGAAACTGTGGTCCTGCCCTTGCTGTCCTTGTTGAAGCTGTTTCCTGAGAATTAGTTTGTGTATCATGGCACAGCGTATAAGTATTTCGGCAGAGGTGTTGGGCTTATACTGCAGAGTACCCCCAATGTATCTAGACATTAGAACCTCAAGTTAAGCAATCCAAACACGTGTTCTACAATATTTCTAGTTTGACCATAGGCCTCATTGTATCCTTGCTTATTGGGGTAGTGTGGGTTTTTCATGGGTGTCATGAGCCAGTGCTTGAGTGCATAAGCTGTGTCCCCTACCGAAATGGGTTCTCCAAGAGTTCCTTGGAGCCTGAGGTGGGGGTGGCAGAGGTTGCATATTTCTTCCATTGTTTCCCAGTCAATCTGTATTTTTCAGCAATTTCTGTGTCATACAGTCCATGATGGCATTGTCGCCTCACAGTAAGACGTTGTCTGGTTCGATTCTCAGCAAGACCGTCTTCTGTGTAGAGACATGCATGAATGGGTGTACCTTTGTGGAAGGTTGTGCATCAGAGCTGGCAACTTGGCATGTAAAAATCTACTGCCAATCATTAGTGGACCGGAATTCTGCTGTGGCAACCCCTAACCAGGAAAAGCCGAAAGACACAACAACAACAACAACAACAACAACAACAGTCCATGATGAGTCAAACAAGATCTAAACACCCTTCTTGTTGGTTAAGGTCTGGCAGCAGCAGCCCCCACATTTAAAGCCTGTTGCACATACAGAATAATAGCAGCAGCAGCCCCCACATTTAAAGCCTGTTGCACATACAGAATAATAGCAGCAGCAGCCCTCACATTTAAAGCCTGTTGCACATACAGAATAATAGCAGGAGCAGCCCCCACATTTAAAGCCTGCTGCACATACAGAATAATAGCAGCAGCAGCCCCCACATTTAAAGCCTGTTGCACATACAGAATAATAGCAGCAGCAGCCCCCACATTTAAAGCCTGTTGCACATACAGAATAATAGCAGCAGCAGCCCCCACATTTAAAGCCTGTTGCACATACAGAATAATAGCAGCAGCAGCCCCCACATTTAAAGCCTGTTGCACATACAGAATAATAGCAGCAGCAGCCCCCAGCATACTTTTTTTTCTAAGGGCAATCATGCTGTATTCCAAACAGTTTTGGCATACTAGGCAAAAGTCTACAGAATGTACATGACTGCACTATCACTTCCTGAATATCTCTGTCATATTGGATTGGTAAATTAGCATGTACTAGAATCTTTATGTTGTCATTAACATGTTCTACCATTTACATTTGTTTGGTGGCTATATGCATCTTGTAGAGCCTTTTAATGAATACAAACAGTGCGCTATTGTGTTCATGGAACAATATGCTGCTAACATGATATCAACACTTTGTATAGCTGTTAATGAATTTGGCCCTGTCTTTATATTCTTCATACATATGCTCTTTGTCTTTATTATTCAGATATGCTTTTTGTAACATTATTATCTGTGCATTAATGTATCTTGTACTGTTTTTTACCTGTCCAGCAGCCCACTAACATTCCATATTAATAACTCAAACTATGCAGTAGTAAAGTTTATCTTTTTATTCTACATACATATGTTCTTTGTCTTTATTTTACAGACTGTTCTTTCAGTCTTTCTATAATATTTGTGTCACTTTAAATATTTTATGTAATATGTTCCTAACTAAATCTGATGTTCTATTTTCACTACCTCCCAAAATAAACACATATTAACTGCTTATATATTGCCAACTATAAATGTTTTTTTCCCAAGGAAATAGAGCTAATTATCTGTAAAAAAAAAAAAAATAGTTTAAAACTTCTTCTAGTCTTTTCTTATCAGACTTAAACAGTGATTTACTACTTTAGGCTAGAGATCACCTGTTATAAATCACTCTATAACTAGCAAAATTAAATATCATATTTCCAAACTGTCCCTCTATCCTTCTGTTGCTGAATACCCAAACATTGCTAGCTACCTTTTTTCACTTTACATATTTATCACACTGATGTTTATTCCTGCAACTGGTTCACATTCTTTAAAAATTCCCCATTAACTTCATTAGATATTTCAAATGCTGTATGTATTTTCAAAAGGTTAGACTTGTCAACTATCTAGGCAAACTGGTTCCATCCTCTTGTAATCAACCATAGTTTGTCAGTGAAGTCAAACTGTATCCCAATAGCACTAGAGAACAAAACAGGTCAGTCTGCAGACTGAGAATCTCTCATTCTGAAACATGATAATTAATGTGACTTAAACAAACACCACACACCATTAAACATTTCTCACAGGTATTGACTGCGGTGGTGGTGCTGCGGTAGCGTTGTCGCCTCAAAGTAAGACGTCCTGTTCGATTCTCAGCTAAAGCGTCTTCTGTGTGGAGACATGCGTGAATGGGCATACCTTCATTGAAGGTTGTGCGTCAGGGCCGGCAACTCGGCATGTAAAAATCTACTGCCAATCATTAGTGGACCAGAGTTCTGCTGTGGCGACCCCTAACCGGGAGAAGCCGAAAGACAGCATTTACTGATTGAAATTGTTTTAAAATACCTACCAGTGCACTTCTTATATTTTAGTTATACAAAATATCCTTGTACATACATATAGATTCCCCTATATTTAAACTACTTTCCTTGGTGTTTGTAGTGTAAAGTTTTCCTAAATCATGCTATTTAGCCTTCTTTCAATCAGCATACTTGTCTCTTTAACTTTGTATTCAATCCTAGACATGATGCACCCATTACCATAGTTATACATAGTTGTTTATTTGCTTCCATTGTATAATATATTAGTTTCCTTTTTAATCTTTTACATATTTTTCTCCTTCCTTTAACTGCTGTAAAAGAACTTTTATTGAAAGCATCGTAACACGGTTTTAAGTTTGAAAACAAATGGGAGTTTGACCAGACAGTATGCAGTATGGCTTCCTTTTCAGTTAGATATAAACTTTCATTTTTAAGTAAAACTTGTAATATCTTACATTTATATCAATCAAATAGTCATTTTCCCTCTACTATTTTCTAAATTTAATGGTTTTAAAGTACCATTTAGCATGCAGGTTACATTTTTGTTATATCAAATCATCCTTTTCCTTATAAACATATATCCATTTTAAGTACTTCCTTCACCCATTTCCAATGCATTGTTTTGAATGGAATCTCTTGTTTCTTGAAAACTGTTTTATACCCCTTGTTTTATCTGTCATTTTCTTTTGGAAAACAAGAAAGTGATTTACAAGAAACCTCTCAACGGAAGTGTTCATAGTGCGTTTTTCTGCATTTGTCGACTGATTGCTTGTTCCCTTGCTACTGGATCCTGTGTCCAATTCTTTTCTTTTTGTCAGTTTATCTTGTGCCTTTTAAGAGTCAGTTTAAGTTTATAATCCGGGTGGGTAGAAGAGTAGAAGTAATGCAAAATGCAATAACCTGAAATGAAGTTTCATTTCTCTGCAGAGTCTTATGTAAGGAAAAAAAAAACATTTCTGTTAGTTTAGGTTTGTGATGAAAGTCACTATCCAGATAGACACCTATGTACCCAAACTTTTGGATTTTTCAGCTTCTCCATGCAATGGGAGAAAGTTTTTCTTCTAGCTGGTATGTCTACAAATTAATCAATAAAGATTTCAGCTGCTGTCCCAGTCTCAAATTAAAAATATTTACTATTTGTTCTCTATCTATGTTAATGTCAACAATACAATGCCCAGTCCATGTGCTGAGGCATTTTCTCATAATCTTTTTATAGTCCTTCTCTTCAGTTTGTTCTGGTGCTGATGTAAATCTCAAATTGTCTCTGAGTGGTCCATCTTAAGAGTTCAGCCAGTTTCTGTGCCATTTCTTCATATTTTAATTGCTCATTAGCTTGCATATCATTTATGTTGTCTGAATGCCTGGTTAAAACATCTTCTATTTCCTGTAATCTTCTATTATTTGTCTCTTTATATTCCAACAGAGAGCCATTCACCTTAAATCTAAGAGTGCATTTAGTCAATCTTCCTCTGTAGGGTTACTGAGGGATTTTCTCATTCAGTTGCCATCCCCATCTGTTTTCCCACCTCTGCTCTCTAAAGCTTTTAGTCCCCTTCTGAGTTTTCACAGTTGTTCACACTCTACTTCACTTTTATAGGTTCATAAGTTCACAGGTAGGTACTAGGCTATCTGCCCGAAGGCATTTATAAGCCTAGCCAGTATGTATTGGCTTTCGCTACCCCCTTAGATTAGTTCCTTGTGCCTCTGTCCAGCAGAGCCACTGAAGTGATCCCCGGAGTAAACTTTCTGTTTCCCATCCACTTGTCAAGGTTTCTCTTGAAGAGTGCTAGCGAAGAACTCTGCCTAATGTAGATTGGAATTTTGTTCCAAAGCATGGGAAGTCTCTGGGACAGGAATCTATCCCTCCAGCACGTCCTATTTATTGTTGTGGTGAAGTTTAGATCCCTAGGGCATGTGGCTCGAGTGGATAAGGTTTTCTTTAGGTGGAGCATGTCCATCAATTCTGGGTTGGACATAGCCTTATATGTCAGGCAGAGATCACCTCTAAGCAGGCGATATGCAACTGAGTACAGCTGGAGTTTCTTCAGTCGAGCTGCATAGGGCATCTGTTTGAGGCCAGTGATCCTCTTGGTGAGGTACTTCTGTGGTCTTTCCAGCTGTTGCAGGTGTCTTGTAAGGTACATCCCAAATGGGGCATTGTACTCTATGATGGGTCTGATGAGTGATGAGTAGAGGGGAAAATGACCTCTTTTGATCTGGATGCAAACCATTTTGCGATTAGGTGGGCCACATAGAAGGATTTTCTAACCACTTTGGCAATGTGATTATCAAAGGAGAGATTACTATATACTTGGGTCCCCAGATCCCTTATTACGTTTTCCGTATTTAGGGGACTACCACCTATGTAGTAGTTTGTGGGTACTCTGTTATTTCCAAAGGGAATAACTATGCATGTTTGGCATTTAGCTTGAGGCCATGATTTTGACACCAGGTATCCATCTCAGTGATACCATTTTGGAGGATGTCTGTGTCAACTGGTGAGTCAATTATAGCCCCTAGTTTGCAGTCATCTGTGAACTTGGTCAGCCATAGTCCTCCTGTGCTTGTCTGTACCTCTGGGAAGTATATGCTGAACAGGAGGGGTCCTAGGACTGAGCCCTGGGGAATGCCACTTGTAACCCATTTAGAGTCAGACCTAGCTCCTGCAACTCTCACCATGTGGGTTCTGTCCGTGAGCCAATTGGCAACCCATCTTGTGGCATAGGGGTTTATGTTCAGGCTGGTGAGCTTGTCTATAATACCAGAATGGGGAATGGTGTTGAAGGCCTTTGCACGGTCTAGGTGGGCTGTGTGTACCACCTTTTCCCTCATCTATAGTCTTGGTAACTGTCTCAAAGATGTCCACCAGGTTTAGGAGGCATGATCTGCCCTTACAAAGCCGAACTGAGTAGGGTCCAGTGTTTGGAGGTTCCCAATGTCTCTGTTAAGGAGTTCCATGATGATGCGCTCCATAGCCTTGCAGACCAAGCTAGTCAGGCTTATAGGGCGTTAGTTCCCGGGGTCTGTTGTGGCTCCACCTTTGTGGAGCAGAATAACTGTTGCTGTGCACCACTCTATGGGTACGTAGCCTGTGGAGAGGCTGAGTTTGAACAGTGTGTTTAGGTGAGGGGTTAATTCATCTTTGAGCTCATGTAGGAATGTAGGACGTAGCCTGGGACACTGTCCGGTCCCACTGATGCTGTGTTTTTGGCTTTGGATAGGGCTATTTTAACCTGAGTGTCTGTGATTTCAGGGGTCTACATTCTTCTGGTATGGTTATGGGCCCTTTTGGGGGTGAGAGGGGGGTGAAGTTGGCACTGAACCTGTCTGCCAGGATGTTGGCAATATCGGTTGGTTCAGTGTATTTTGTGCCATTCTGCACTAACTCCGAGCAGATCTGAGCATTGCCACTTAGATTCTTGACATAGCTAAATAATGCCTTGTGGTTATCTTTGTAGTCCTTGGCAAGTTTTCTTTCAAAGCTTGCCTTGGACGATTTTATGAGGGATCATAGTTCCTTGCTGATGTTGATCAGGGATGTCTTCCCTTCTTGGGATTTTACTCTTCTGTACTAGTCTCCTCCTTCTATTGTATAGCTTGTTTATGGCAGGGGTCCACCAGACTGGTTTCCTTTTCTTGTAGGAGTAAGTCTTGGTTTTGCTTGGAATAGCACAATCCATGCATTCTTGTAGGTGCCCATAGAATGCATTAGTAAAGGATTTTGCAGCTTGGACAGCTTATCCTTTAGCATGGGGGCTTTGAAACTTTCCACCTCTGTCTTAATTAATATGAAGTTTGCTTTTGAAAAGTTTTTCACGGTGGTTTCATTGTCCGGGAGTGGGGGCGGAATGTGGATATCCAAAGTGATTTGTTTATGGTCAGATCTAACCAGCAAGAGGTTGACCTCTGGTGTGGAACACCAGTCGCCCATGTTGGTGATGACCAGGTCCAATATGTTGTCACCTCTGGTGGGAGTGTTGACCAATTGTTCCAGGGCATTTGAGTTTATAAATTCTAGGAAATGTTGGGCAAGGGAGTTAGTACTTGAGTAGTTCTCCCAGTTAATGTTTGGGTAGTTGAAATCACCCAATATTAGGGTGTTTGGTAGGACCTTTATGTTACCCAGTGTTTCCAGAAATGCAGAATGGGGGTCCTGGGACATGGGGATGATCTGTAGCAAGCTACAATTTGAATTGCAGTTTTGCCCATTATTAGTTGCACATGGACAATCTCTGAAGCATCATGCTGTGTCATTAACCTGGAGGTGTGGGTATCTTGATGAATATGGATACTCCCCCACCTTTTGTATTTCGGTCCAGGTTCTGTGGCTGAAATGTATGGTATGAGTTGTAGCCTAGTAATGCTGGGGTGCTCTCTGGAGCCTTAAACCAGGTTTCTGTTACTGCACATATATCAATTTTCTCCATACTGAGGAGTGCCTCGAGTGCGTGCATTTTGAGGTTTAGACTTCTGGCATTGAGTAGTATTACCCTCAGATTTTTGTTATTTGTGCTATTTACGGCTGTGGGTTTGTCTTTTGAGCCTTGCCTAAAAAAGACAATATGGGGGTGGCAAGAGCCTTGGCCAGTATTCGAAAGCCAAGGGTGACAGGTGCAAGCCATCTCTAGTGAAGCAGCGTGGCTTGTTGAGCATGTCATCCCAGGCAGAGAGACACTGGATCCCCTTTGAATGACACCAGAAACTTAGCCAATTGTTGAAATTGATAATTTTTTCTTTATACCGTGACATCATTCTTGGTGAGGGCAGGATGCTACTCAGGATCAGGGTCATACCGGCCTGGGCTACGTGATCAGAGAGCTCTTCCATGTCTCTTTTCATGTAGTCCCGGGACGTACGGCTCAGGTCATTCACACCAACATGGACAATGACAGAGTCATATTTGTACTTGTTCTGGAGTGACCTGAGTGCTTGTGTTATGTGGCGGATCCTGGCATCTGACAGGCAGCTAACAGTAACCTTCTCCTTATTCAGCCTAGTGAGTGGGACATCAGCATGCCTGACTATAGAGTCACCTATTACTAGTATGTTGGGTATGTTAATTTGCCTTGAGGGCTGTGATTACATGGCACACTGGTTTTGTGAAGTAGGTGTTTCATGGTTTGTGTTGGGGGGGGGTGGAGGTTGCTTGGATGTCTGCTTTGGAAAGCTCTGTTGCTTTTGCAGATTTTTATTTAGAGCCGCCGAGTATGTTTTCATGTGTTTACTTGTGTTTTTTACCCATGCTGGTTTAATGGGTCTATGTGAGACTGGTGGTGTGATGCCAGTATTTCTCTTCTCCTCTTGACTGTCTGATCCAGTCTTGGATTGAGAGAGCTTAGCCTCCAGTTTGGCTGTATAATTGCATCTCTCGGATGTATTAGTGTTTGTAGGTAGGAGGAGTGGGTTGTCTGTGTACATGAGGCAGTTGCTACATTGCCTTAAAATGCCCAGATTCACCAGCTGGATTGAAGAGTACACTTGAATCTGCCCTTTGCACATGCCTGGATAGGTGCAGTAAACTGTTTTACTGAATGTCTGGTAAGGTCGAATAGAGAGCTTTGTCCTTCTGTAGTGCTAGGGCTTATAAGTGCTTGCTATGAGCTTTGAACAAGCGCCGGGCTGAAAAATAAATGGCTTGAGTGCTTAAGTTGAAAGTTTGTCTAGTTCCAAGGAAAATTTGAAGAGGAGACTTTGTGGAGCCGGGAATAGTTATACCCTAGCTAACCGGCGCTGCCCGGCACGCAAAACCGGGCAAATGCAGTTTTTATAGCAGGGAAATGAAAGAGATAGAAATTAGCCCAAAATGGCCAATGAACTACTACTTTCTGACCTGAAACCACTCCTCCAGGAACAGGAATGCTGCTCAAAGCTCCCTTCTCTGACAGGTGAACAGAGAAACTTCCTTCTATCCAAGTAAGGTATGGGCAAACACAGAGATCTGTAACTCAGCCCTGAATTCAGTACTAATCTGAAAACTGGACTATACTAGCCTAGAAAGGTGGGAAATAAGTATATATATATATATATATATATATATATATATATATATATATATATATATATATATTCATAAAATAAAGCAGATACAATAAAAAAAAAACACTTTAAATGCACATAAAATGTTGCTTATTGTTATATATCTCATTTCAGAGTTGTAGTCAATGCCCCTAGTAATAAAGTAGGAAGAAACAAAAATACAGTAAAAGCAGATAAATAAAGTGCAATTTATATATATATATATATATATATATATATATATATATATATATATATATATATATAAAACAATAGAAAACAAACAATATGATTTAAACAAGTTACCCAATTAACCAGAAAAAGTCTCAAAACTGAGCCCTGTTCCAGCAGTCTTCAATCAGACAAGTTCTAACTGCACACTCCCGCTACTAGGGTACAGGGGAACCTTCTCCAAAAAAAGATGGCCTGGATCAGTGCTCAAGTTATACAAACAAAGCTAGATTCAGCAGGCCAGAATCTGTCCCTATGCTACAGCAACAAGGCGCACCAATTTCAGAAAGAAACAGTTCGAATAAGCAGGCACAATAAGCCTGTGAACAGAAATTCCCATCTCAGAAGGGCAGAATCCAGCCTATCCTCCCACAAGAGTGCAGACCACAAACCTTCTTAATGTAGAATAACTGGCCTGAAGCCCAAGTGCTTAAACCAGAACTAATACACTTTTAGAATAGCAGACACTGAGCTTTCAATCAGCAATTCCCAGCTTAGAAGGATGTAAGCTACCTGTCCTGCCACAACAGTGCAGACCACAAACCTTCTTAATGTAAAACAACCGGTATGAAGCCCAAGTGCTTAAAACAAAAGACTTAGAATAGCAGTTACAATTTAATCAGGCTACTATCAAGCAGCAATAAATGCAGCAGAATAAATAAAATTGAGTACTTTTAAGAAGAGGCAAAAGCAAAATAAAGAAGGAGGAAACACAAATACAGTAAAAGCAGATGAACTTTTTTTTTTTTTTTTTGTTAATAAAGTGCAAGGAGAGATGATGGAAGAACCTAAGTGGGTTGGCCTTCTCAAATTTCTCTGTGTTATATAGAGTGAACACTAGACTCAGAATATGATCTCACTGTATTCAGTTAAGTGAGCAAATGAGATGGACTCAGGAGGAGTGTTCAAATAGAGACTTACAGGAGGGACGGCAATTCCAGAGCCACTAACACCAAAACAAGAACAGGGTGAGTGGCTGGGGACAAACAAAAAGAAGAATAAGTACAGTTGTACAGATTACAGAGATATTAAATCAAAATGCAGACAAAAAATGAGAATAAACACATCTTTTCTCAATATCACAGCTGGCAGTAGGTCAATCTCTCTGCAGCAGCCTGACAAACAGGTATATCTGATTTAAAACACAGGACAGAAACCAAACAATGCAGATGCAGGAATACTTCGGCCGGATGAAACTAGTTCTGAAAATTTACTGCCACTAAGAAAACAGACAAGGCCTCCAGACAAAGGATTTCACTACACCTGAGGTCAACACTAAGAGAATATACAGCTATAACACACAAGAAGAAGAATAAGTACAGTTGTACAGATTACAGAGATATTAAATCAAAATGCAGACAAAAAATGAGAATAAACCCTTATCTTTTCTCAATATCACAGCTGGCAGTAGGTCAATCTCTTTGCAGCAGCCTGACAAACAGGTATATCTGACAGGTTTGTCTTCTTTGTTGACTTTCTGGATATCATAGATATTCACCTACCAATTTAAGCAAGCAATGTGCAGTAGTTTTCTGGCCTTTGCTGTTTTTAATCATTCTCAATCCAGAGTTATGTTTTTAGCTACTTACACTACTGCCGCTGTCTTAGACTCTTTTCTAAAGAATTTTTATGCTTTATGAAGAGTTTGAGTTTACCCAGATCATTATATCTGCAGCCCAGAAATTAGGATATACATCTGTCTCAGTTTTTTGCCTCATTCAAAGACCTCGGATTTGATAGTGTAGCTAGTTTCATAATCTGATGACTTCCTGGAATATTTTTCCCTGGAAAACCCCTCCTGATTTTGACCACATTCTAACATCTGTAATATTACTTCTAATGTATTTCCCTTTAGTTTCCTTTAGTTCCTTCTGGAGAATGATGCTGGTGTCTAGATGCTTTAGTGGATGACTGTAGTTATCTGTGAACCCAAAACTGGTTAGCAGGATGAATCATGATATACAACAAGGTGGAATTCACTACCTCACAGCATCAGAACCACCACAAATACCAACCAATTCAAAATGATTATTAAAAATTATCTTAATGACCCCTGGCTTTGTTCCTGTACTACTCCTGACTAACTAGATTTAATAGTTCTGGTCATACCTCTTCTTCTTCCCTGACCACCTCCATCTATGCTCTCTCTCATGTCTAGATAATCTCTAACCTCATATTTTTATACCCAATTTCCCCCTTACAAACCCTTCTTCACTACAATAAGGAATTATATGAGATGATTGTATAATACAAATATCAGCTATAATAGCAACAAATTTAATTTCTGGTGTACTGTAGGTCTTGTATATTTTTTGAATAATTTCTTGTATAAATTTTGTATCATTTCTAGTATAAGTTTTTGTATAATCTCTGTATGTGAAGCTTTTCTCCCCGGGCCTCCACTGAAAATGGGTCTTATTCCAGTCAGACTTTCCCGGTAAACAAATAAAATAAATAATATATATATATATGTGTGTGTGTGTGTGTGTGTGTGTGTGTGTGTGTGTGTATGTGTTTGTGTGTGTGTGTGTGTGTGTGTGTGTGTGTGTGTGTGTGTGTGTGTGTGTGTGTGTGTGTGTGTGTGCATATACAAGAAAAAATGTCAAAGAATTAATCAATACTTATGAATCAACAGACTGCAGTGGAGAATAATATAGCAAAAAAAAAAAAAAAGGTGCTATTCCATCTAGTCATATGCTCATAGATTCATATGTAAGTACTAGGAAATCAGTCTACAGACCATTATAAGACTAGCCAATAACCCATATTCAAAATTTGTCTCCACCCTCAATGAGGACAATACAAAATAATCTGATAGAGAATTTGAGGCTGCCCATCCAGTTATCTAGGTTACATTAAAGGTGGAGAGGATGCTACTCTGCTTGAAATGTAGAGGAAGATTACTCCAGAGGTGGGCAATACATTAGGATATGAATCTGTCATGTCAGCTTGTCTTATTTATCTGTTGATGAATGTTTAGTTAATTGAATTGGTATCTGAGAAAATCTGTTCTGTGAAAGAGCAGGAGGTCAGAAAGGGTTCCTTCACCATTCATCTTTCAAGACTCAAATGGCTAGACACAGATCCAACAGACACGAAATTGAGTACAGGCAGAGGGCAGTCGGTCTATCATGTCAACTAAGATTTTTTGAGGATACCGATCTTTTTAGTAAGGACTTTCTAAAGTCTCTCACATTGAGAGATATGTTTAGGCAAATACATGACAAAGGAAACGTTATATTAAGTAATGGGTCTGATGAGGTAGAGGCAAAAGGGAATTAAGACTTCTCTGTATCAGAGCAGAAGACTTTGGAAGTTATATGAGGCAGAAAAAAAGTTGTGCAAACTAATATAGAGACATGATGGTCAAAAGATAAGGAATTATCAACAGCAGTACTTAATTGCCTTACAGCAGTGTCTGATTGGAGGGTTGTGTAACCTATATGGTATGGGAGTTTTTTTTTACCAAAATTAACTGTACTACAATTTCTTCACATTTAATTTGAGACCATTATCCTTACACCAATTGTTAATATGGTCTGACCCATACTGGATCAATTGTGAGTCAGTGGAAGATCACATAACACCTTAGGCCAGGAGTGCTGACTTTTTGGAATCATAACTTATGGGTGTACACCTCTGCTTTCTAACATCCATACAGTCAGAACATTAGCATTAATTTACCCACTCCTTGACAGTCTATAGACAACCTGAGAAAGCCACCTTCCACCTGGGAAGGGCTGAGGTGGAACAGGCTGCAGACAGGGAAACTCAGATTATGTTATCTCTCTGTTCCTGTTGAAAGTGCAATTTATTACATTTCATTACAAAAATATAGCTAAAGTTAAAACTAGTCAGTGCTGTAGAGCTATATGAAAACAAATTATGCAACTGAAGAAAGCAACACAATATAACCTTAGGTGTAAGAAGTATCTGACAAGTACAATATCTAAAAACAAATCAATAAAATAAAGGAAAGGAACTTAATAAATCTAACAGTAAATATGAAGAATACATATACATATGATAAAAACAACTAAAATTTTAAACTGCAGTATAATGTAGAATTCCATCATTTTAGCAAAACATGGGTTGTCTTTCACAGAAATAATTTAAAGTCACAATACAGAGAATGCACAGAAGAATATTCTATATATATTAAGAAAGAGCCTAAAAACTACAAAAGAAGACATTATTGTAGTCATAAAATCAACTACAAAGCAGCTAATAAAATGGCTGCAGGTACCAAATAAACATGCAATGATGAATGCAATAAATGGCAATAGACAGCAAACTTAAGTATCTTCTTTCACTATAAAATAACAAATGTAATAGGGGCAAGTATTTTTTTTTTTATTTCCTTGGCCTTCTTCAGACTACTGAGTACATTTTCAGAAAACATCCCAACATTTCTACTAGCCCAACCAATTACAGTTGCACTTTTGAAACATGTGATCATTTGTATCACAGAGAAAAAAATGTTGTTTTGTCTTTCGGCTTTTCCTGGTTAGGGTTCGCCACAGTGGAACTCCGGTCCGCTAATGATTGGCAGTTGATTTTTACGTGCCGAGTTGCCAGCCCTGACGCACAACCTTCAACGAAGGTACGCCCATTCATGCATGTCTCCATGCAGAAGACACTCTAGCTGAGAATCGAACAGGATAACGTCTTACTGTGAGGCGACAACGCTACCGCAACACCACCACCGTGGACTGCTATTCTTGACACTAAATTGAGTAATAGGGAATACTTTTAGACTGTTGTGGATAACATAAAAATGCCTAGTCATCTGCTGCCTATTTGCTGTAGACATTAATACACAATGACAATAAAACATTTACACAGTCTTAATAATGCAGCATCAGACCATTCTATAGTATCATAGTAGGTGAAGTAATGCAAATAAATTAGTGCATATGCAAGGCAATAAAAATAAATAAATAAAAAAAAGCTTGTGTGGGTTTTGAACCCACCCACTACTGTGCCGAACATTAATCAGTTGAGTTTTTCAGCAATATGACTTTTTCCATGCTGTAGCAGGGACTCCAAACACACACCAATATATCACAGCATTATCACACACATGCTTTCATAATTGCAGGAATAGTTTGTTATAAATTACTGCATGATTGCAATTCAGCCCTTGCTTAGCTATGGATAACTTCAGAATGAGGAGTCATATGGCCAGTTATGGTGTAGTACTTATTCATGTTCTGCATTATAACACACCTACTGGTGGTATCACAGCCAAAACATCATATCATTATAAATACAGTCATAGTATTATAAATCTGTGTGCTCTACATTCCACTACTACTCCTTCTATACATCATTACACCTGCCTGAAATACATGAATAGTTAGGAAACACAAATCATTGCTGCATAATATCTGTTCAGTAACTGATACCTGCACAAAAAAGGTGTTAAAGTGTGGAATATAGCACTTTTAATGTAGAAATACAGAGGGTATAGGTGAACCTCAGTGATCCTTTTCGCAGTTGCTCTCATTCCCTATGATGGACGTCATCCTAGTCATGCGGACCTGCACTCCAGTCCTAAAGATCTTGGCCCATCTGCAAAGCTCCCTGGCAATCCAGTTCCACACATCAGTCTGGGTGAAGTTCCTATGGCATATCTGCGTCCTCCTTTGTGTTGCACATACACTGCCCATCCATTTGGGTGTTGGACATGCCATAATCTCCTCTCTGTTGACATCTTGATGGAAGTTGAAGAAAACAAGTAGAAAAATGCTTTTTAAAAAATTCTCCCTGAGATACTATTCAGTTTGCAGGTAGCAATGGAATGACCAAGTTAATATATCAATATCACCTTTTAAAATTGGTGCAGTGAGGTTGGTAACAGCTTACTGGTGGGCATTGGGCACATTCTGTACATCTACTCATACAACTATTGGACATTTGCGCTGAGCACTGTACACTTACATTGAGCTATTGATTAATGTGCCGAGAGTCAAGAACTTACACAGGTGTTTGCAAATGCAATTCCAAACCACTGTGTGCTGAAGAAGATAAGTGATTATGCATGGCACAAATAGTAGTTAATAGCTTAGTGTGCTGAGACACCCTTACTGTTAGGTACACTTCCCTGACTCTTCATACCCAAAAGGAAAGCTTTTGTGAGGTCCGCTGCTCGTGTTTCTATATTCACAAATTGAGCTTATCAGTGTTCTTGGGATGATCAGATTGTCCAGTGTGCACCATCTAAGTCAAATTACATATAGTTTTCACTTAGAAGTTATCAGTACAAGAATATGTATTTAGATAAAGGGTATAGGTTGGCCTTCTCCCATATTCAGGTGTATAGACACATTTACATCATCCCCTGTGAACTGTAGATATGGATACATTACAACCATATAAGCTGGGAATGCAGTTCTACCTGTTAGTCCATAGAAGAGTTTACTAATAGTGTAGGGTTGCAAGAATGTTCATAAATTGTACTTAAAAAGTATGGTTTGCAGATATTCACTGAAGCTGAGTCTTATAATAGAAGCTCCCATACCATTTAATGGGACTGCATGGCCATCCAGATGACACAGCCTGTACTCCTCTTCAGTGGTAAACTTGAGACATCACTTCTAAGATGTAGATGTTAGTTTGTTCTTAATGTGCTAAAGTGTTGTTTAACACAAATGAATAATGTGTGTAGGTCACATGTTAATTATCTATATTTACTGATAGACAGCTATATGCCCAACACATTACACAGTTCTGCAACTCTGTGTGAATTATTATACTGATGTCTGTCCCATATGCCCAATCTGTGTAGGTGACATGGTAGGGATATTGGACTCTGCAGATTAATGTAGGTGTGAATACAGCAAGAGACAGCATTGCTGAAGTGGTGTTGTTGTGGCAATGTGCATCATGAAAGACTGTGAGTAGTCACACAGACCTTGGTTCAAAACCCATCAGTGAATGCATGACATATCCTATGTTGTCTCTGTATACAGATAGGGTTGTGTGTGTCAGTTGACCTGCCAATGCCTGATGTTAACAGTGCACTTTACTCATTTGTTGTTCATGTTCCACACTGATGTCAGAAAGTGACAATGACAAACTCAGTAAGATTATCCCCAAATATGCTATATTAAGTTTCTGTTAAGTGTCAGTATGAGCACTCTGTGTATTAATGCTCTGTTCACCTGCACAGGCCTGTAGCATTCCAGCCGCCAACATTAGCCTTCAAGTATGTGACTCTCTGCTATGATTGTGTTGCTTGCATTAGTTCATATACACCCTGATAATGTCTGTATGCTTCCTACTGACTTGTTGCATATGTGTGTGTTTGTACAACACAGTGGCATTTCAATTCTCACCACAGGAGATGGAGTCAGAAGTGCACGTCAGGTAAGAGTATGTCCACATGTATTTGCATTTTTACAATGATACTATTATATGTTTGTTGGTTGACTAATAAGGACTTTCACTGCTCTCTAGGGGCATTGCACTACCCACGGCCATGCTACCCAAGAAAGTCAATATCTCCATTACTATTTTGTGTAGTTAGCGCATTGCCAGACCTTATCATTTATATCCTGCCTCATTCACCATTTCTCAATGTATATGATGCATCATATCTGTATCTACAGCATGTCACTTCCTGCCTCCTCCACAAGTCCATATGCTGATCCTGAGGAGGGATATGATGTGCCTCATTCAATCAGTACAGCCAATGGTACACAGAACACTGCACTGTTGACATGTCATGGAGGGGTTAGTCCTGTGGCTCATGATATAGCCTCTGATGGGGGAATAGTATGACTGGTCAATCTAATGATGTTGGGGTATTAAATATTGGTCATAATGACCCTGAGCTATTGCCTCCAGTTGAGTCTGAGAGTGGTGGTGACTCTGCCCCCACAACAAAGTGATACTGTGTGCAGGACAACTCTTACAGATGCATGAACATTCGCAGCAATGTCTGTGTGCACTTGTTCATGTTACCAACCATGTAGCACAAGGGCCATTAGCACAGGCATTGGGAGGTCATGGCAGCACTGGCTGGGTTGCATAGCATGATAGTGTGGTGTCTGGTGCACCCTCTATTGAAAGGCTTGTTACAGTGGGGATGGAATTCTGCCATAGTACAAATCAGGTGTTACGTGCCCTGACACTTGTGAGCAGATTGCCTCGAGTGGAGATAGGCAAACCACTTCCCACAAGATCCGCACATGGCCCTCATCAATCAATGTCTGTGCTGCAATGTACATGTTCATTTTCTGTTGGTGGCCTCATCCAGAACCCAGCAGTCACGTCCTGACAAGCAACTTGCAGTACTGCTCATACCCACACTGTGTTCCAACCTGCAAATATCACCACATCCAGCTCATCAGTACAGCACTGTGGACATACTGTTACCAGATGTGGCCAGGCTAGCCAAGACCATGGTGTGAGCCATCAGTATGGGTGCTCTCAACTACATTTGTGTAACACTGACAGTTACCCGGTTGTGTGCCTTCTTGTGTTGTCCCGCCCCTTTGGCAATGATGACTGCTGTGCTGACCGCTGTCTACTCTACCTGTTAGTGGAGTATGGCATGTCTGATGCCACAGGCTTTTTCTAGTCATATAGCTGACATGATAGACTGTCTACATGTTATGTCATTGTGTACATATATGTTCTTGTTCTATTATTTGTAATTCTTTGAGAACTTTATCGATGAACTTGAAGTTAACTATTGCTTCTGTCTGACCTGTTCTTCCTAATTGAAATACATCAACCATGTCTTCAACTCACTAACATACAACCTCACATATAAAGCATTAATTTACTACATTCAACATTCCATTGTTGTCTGCATGCACAGTAATACTTCAATTTGCATACCAGTATTACATGTAGTACTTAATTATGGTACAACAACTACCTCCCATCAGCACAATGTGCTCCTACAATTTCCCTTCTCACATTTGTTATATTCTTGCTGTAGTGTAATGCTCATGTGTGCTTTTCCATACACACTTGCTTGCACTCAGATATCTATACATATGGTGGCTTACCCACTACACTGCTGAGTGTTCCATGTCTGCTGTGTCATACCTGTCTTTGATCCTTTGTTGCATTGCACATATTTGTGCATCTGAATGTCTCATGTTGTTGCACCCACTCATCCATTATGCCATTGCCTTATGTGTTGCAGGAAAGGACAGGCATGTCCCATACTACTTGCATGTACCTTGTCAGGTATGTGTCTTTACAGGCACACCTCACCCTGTTGTTAGTATTGAAGCTGCTGTCTGCTGTGTACCCTAGTGTCCTGCTTTGTTACACATTCCTATGATGTGTGTACTGTATCTCAGTGTTATTATACGACCCCCCTCCCAGTTAGGTACCACAGGTCGTGGTACATCCTCCCAGTGCACAATCCAACAGGCATTGTCAAACCAGCATTTATGCTGCTACATACACACACTAATTATAAATATGTTGATAACATACCTGACCATCAACACTTTCTGTTGTGTGCACCTTAGGCATGCCACACACATGCCCATAAGGTCACCTTTGGTGGTGTACCTTTTCTAGAGGAGTCTAGTGGTGAATATTATTATCTGGCCATCCAGATGTATTCATTTTATTCATACACATATGTGTATAATGCTTTGCAGACCATATTGTGGTTATGGTATATATGATGTTCCATATGGACAATGGTATATATGATGTTCCATGTGGACAACTAGTGGCCATTCTCTGTAGTTGTCTGTGATCCTGCTGTCATGGGGCAACAGTGTGTGAACATCACTGATTTATCGGTGTACTTCTGTATGTGTGACTTGTTATGGCCCAAAGTTTTGAGCGAGATGCTGTCATGTTACCTGAGCTAGCTTTTTCGGCTGCTGTCTCTGTCACCCACAACTGGTTTCTCTCACCTTTGTGTCCTGCTGATCATCCTGTTACAGCTGTGATAGTGCCATGTGAGACATCTGGGGTTCTTGGGGTAGGTCATCCCACTCCTAGGGCTGACAGGCCACTGTGTTTCGTTATTAACATGTTATGCAGCATGATATACACAGTGACCATCTGTAAAGCCGTTTCCAGTGTATATTGTAGTGCACCCCTGGATGTGTTCAGACATCTGAATCATGATTTCAGCACATCAAACACCCAAGTCAATGGTATTATGTGTCATGGTGTGTGCTCTGTTGTAAGGTTCCTCAACAGCTCTATAGCACCATTAGCCAAGACTCCAGTGGATAACTGCAGTCACCTGTTTGTAGAAGAAACACATTTAGTTGTAGTGTTTGCTGTTAATTGGTCTTGATTCAGATTACATCATAGTTGTGGTCCTCTACTTACAGAGCAGCAGCCCCTCCAAAATGTTACCTTGCTACAAAGTGACTCTCAGGTCACTTTCACTCCATATTGGCACATCTTGCACACTACTGGGCTGTGTTGCCATGATACTGATAATGAGGCCATCTGCAGAGAACACATGACAATTTAGCAATGGCCACCCCTTTATATTGATGCACAGTTCAGCATTAGATGATGCTGAGGTTTTGAGTGGTACACGAGTGCAGTTAATTGTGTCAAGGCATGGGGAAATTTTGTGATGGCATAGAACTCTTCTATGACAATGTTGTGTTCTATGGCTGTTGCTGGGAAGTGGATGAATTCATCTGCTTTCCTGCACATTACATACAAGAACTGTCCTAATATGTGACAAGCAGCTCTCTAGAACACCTCTACAGCATCACCCATATGCAGATGGAATGACCAAGTGGCCAGTATATCCAGACTCAGGCACACTTTTGTTTCTACTGGGTCAGAAATATCCTGTAAACTGCATGAAGACATGTGAGGTGTACACATCCTGCACACAGCCTGCACCAGCTCTCTATTTAATTTGTATCTACCTATGATGTCCTGGTCAGAGAGCTGGCTTAAGTGTAGAATGGCTCTGCATCTAGCTGCCTGTCTTCTAGGATGCATTTGCAGATCATTTTCTAGTATGGCTTGTAGAAACTGGGCCTGCAGTGCATTTGCTGAAGCTGGCAGTTTTTTTTAATAAATGTAGTGTGGAAACCACTGGACTGTGGAAAAAATTGTATCAAATTGTGTGTGAAAATGGTCAGCAAGTATGGCCTCCACTGTTCATAAAACTGTTGGCGTACTTCTCTGTTGCATTTTATTTTTGTTGGGTGCACTCATTAATTTTTGGAATCTGATATACGTATGTCCACAGTTATCCTACACTGAATAAATTATTTTTTGTGCTAGATATTGCACACACTATGGCATTGCATCCACCACTACTTTGCCAGTGTATTCCTTTGGTACACTGCACTGTCCACAACTTTCTTTTGGGATCCGTTTCCAGATATCACAAGTGTTGTGTATGTCCCTCAGAGGTCAATTACAGGACCACGTTTATCTGACATTTTTGCTGTTAGCATAAAAGTTAAGAGATCAAACTGCTTTAAACTATAACAATTGATGCATTATGGTTCTTCTTAAGATTATATTGAATACTCCAGTAACACCTTCACTACTTGTATATATACTGTGCTCCAATTCATTAAAAAATACAGACTACATACGACATTAACAATCATGATTTGATAACAGGGAATAGGACAGATGATCTGGAGGCATCTATAGACAAACATCAAAATGCTGACTGCATTGTGCCTATTAGGGTAAGAACATTTTTTTGAGAAAGACACTTAAATATATAGTTCTTTCATAAATTTTCACAAATCATATTTCTCCTTTGTATGTTTTAGAGAGGCCAGTCATGGAATATAAATTGCTTTCTGCTTTTCTATCATTAAACAACTTTTTCATTTGGAGAGTCAAGAAAGATACATATACAGTACAATAATTGTAGTAAAATAACTTGGTTATGACAACTGACCAAAATATCATTCATCATATTCAGTTTCAAACAGATTCCTGTTGTAGAAGGAAGTAGTAGTCCACAAAAAACTCATAAACTGACAGACCAGAAAAGAGCCTTAAAAATGAGAATGGACTATTGAGAATAAGAAAGAAATTATGTAGTGTTACTATTAAGCAAGAAGACCAGAATCTTCAGTTGGAAGATATTCAAAAAGATTAAGAGATAAATTAGAGGAAAGAAAAGTATTTGCACAAGAAAAACTGTCAAAAGCTTCAAATGCAAATTTGTGTTTGTTAATACAACAGATCCATGAAAAGCATTATATAGACCAAGAAACATTGGACCATTTAGAAAAAAGAAGCAACTAAGCAAGTGCAAAAATATAAAGAATAAAACCTAGAGATTTTTGAAAGATATAAAAAAGAAATAAGAACATGGGAAAGAAAAAGAGGTTTAATGTGGTGCAATATTTATGCAAGGGTTAAAACAAAATTAAATCAAAGTTAAAGAAATACAAACTAAAGTTATGGATTATCTCTGAAGTGAAGGATTTGGTGCAGAAAATCCAGCTCAAGTAATGTCACAACATGATGGAACAATGAGTCCCCAAATTAAGGAGAAACAGGTGAAACGGGAAGCATCTGATAACTTGCCATATGAAGATACTCTGGAACCCTCAGCAGGAAACCATTACAAAAGTTCAGTTGGAGTTGCACAGCAAGGGAAGGAGCAGGAAACAGTGGCAACTCTGACGCAGTCAGTGTTGTGGAGTGATAAACCAGTGAGTTCCCATATGAAAGAGCAGTGGATGACGCAAGATGCAGCTGAAGAGATATATCACAGGAAGATGTTATGGAACTTTCTGTAGAATGCCTGCAGGAAACAGAGAACAAAGAATGTGCCCCCAGTTTAGAGAAAAATGATCTAAGGGATGAGTTGCTTGATTTAATACGGATGGCTAGACATATTCGGATTGATGAAAGAAATAGATTACAGAAAGTCAATAAGACCCAAAATGCTAGAAGTCTGATAAAAGACATGAGCTTAACAGAAGAAAGTAAGCTATATTACTGGGTAGCTAAATCAATAACAGATGAAGGTTTACCACAAAAATGAAGGGCAATACAGGAAAGAAAGGGAAGAAATCAAATGCCAGCATAATTCAAAGAAAACTATAAACCAGTTAAGACAAGAAGTATCTCTGTTAAAAGAAAACAGAAAAAGGAACAGATGAACAACAATCATTGGAAAGACAGATGTGATAAAAGCAATGTGTAGGGTTTGAACACAGGAGGATTTATTGTACATCATTGCAAATAATAAACTAAAGATTCCAGCACAGGCAAAAAAACCTAAGAGATGTGCAGATAAATATAAAGGATAAGTACAAAATAAACACTTCATTGGTGACCCAAAAAAGTTTTATAGAGAATTGGGAAACAAAGCAAAAGGAATAGAAACACCACCAAAAATGAATAAATGGACATATTTTGGAGAAAAAATCTATGAAGACCTTATGAAACATAACAAAGATGCTGAACGGATAGAAAAAGTAAAAGAAACAGCAAGAAGTTCAAGTGTACAGGATATGAAATGGGATAAAGTAATGGACAGAGAAAATGAAACAAAATAAAAAAAAAACTTCTAATTGGAAAACCCAGGTGCAGTACCTAACGTCTGGCCAAAAGTAGGAATGTCTTTACACAAAAATGTAACCCTAAGTATTATTTTGATACACACCCGAACAACAGACACCAGCCTAGTTAATAACAGAAAAAATGATACTCCTCCTTAAGAGTGAACCTGCAAGCTATCCTAAAAACTATAGACTACTAACTTGCCTTCTGATGATGCATAAACTATGCACCATACCTCTCAACCTCTTAGAACAAAAAATCTGGATAAAGCCAGAAGTAATGGGGGACAAATCCCCAAAAATAGATAATTTTTTTTAAATATTCCTCTTACAAACTTAGAAAACTTTTGCATTAGCATGAATTTTCTAAAAGGTATGAAGTCTGAAACTTAAAAGTCTGTCATTATTTTCTAACTTCAGTCCTCAATGCTTTATCAATGGTTTTCCAGAAAACCACAATTTTATGAGAAACACACCAAAATATGAGGCAAAAATTTGAACATTCTGTGAAAATCTGTACAGTTGAGAAGTATGCTATACAATGGAATTGAAGTTGACAGAGTTTATAGGCATTTAGGAGAAAACTCAATCACGGCAATAGAACAAAAGGGTAACAAAAGTAAGTCATATGGAACAAAGGATCATTTGTTGTTAAATAAAGTCATAATGGAGAACTGTAAAAGGGGGAAGAATCTAAGCATGGCATGGATAGGTACAAAAAAGCATGTGACAGCATCCCACATTCATGGATAAAGGAGTGCTTACAGATGTATAAGATACATCTTACATTGATCAATTACATTATAGTGGCCATGAAGCAGTGACAAACCACTCTGCAGCTAAGACATGATAAAGGACAATTTATTATTCTAGGGATACAAATTCAAATGGGGATATTCCGGGGTGACTCTTTGTCACCGCTGCTATTCTATCTTGCCCTTAACCCATTCAAATGTTTGCTTAGCAGATTAGGGTACGGTTACAATCTGTCTCACAGAAAACAACAAAGTGTAAAGACTTCTCATCTTCTTTTTGTGTATGATTTCAAACTGTATAGTTCATCAGATGAGGAGCTGAAAGCACAACTGGAAGTGGTCAAAACTTTCTCAGATGATATAAGGATGTCATTTGGTCTTGATAAATGCATAAAAGCAACAATTAAAGCAGGAAAGCTGCAGCACCAAGAAAATATCAGTTTGGGACAGGAATGTGATATAAAGGAACTTGAGCAGGAGGGAGTGTATACATGTTAGTTGCCTGTCGGGTGCCAGGATTCGCCACATAACACAAGCACTCAGGTCACTCAAGAACAAGTACAAATATGACTCTGTCATTGTCCATGTTGGTGTGAATGACCTGAGCCGTTCCTCCCTGGACTACATGAAAAGAGACATGGAGGAGTTCTCTGATCACGTAGCCCAGGCCGGTATGATCCTGACCCTGAGTAGCATCCTGCCCTCACCAAAAATGATACCATGGTATAGAGAAAAAATTATCAATTTCAACAACTGGCTAAGTTTCGGGTGTCATTCAAAGGGGATCCAGTGTCTGTCAGCCTGGGATGACATGCTCGACAAGCCACGCTGCTTTGCTAGAGATGGCTTGTACCTGTCACCCTTAGGATTTCGAATACTGGCCAAGGCTCTTCCACCCCCATAGTGCCTTTTTAGGCAAGGCTCAAAAGACAAACCCACCACCGTAAATAGCACAAGTAACAAAAAACGGAGGGTAATGCTGTTCATTCCCATTAACTGGGAAAACTACTTGTGTACCAACTCCTGCTTTCTGGAATTCATAAACTCCAATGCCCTGGATCAACTTACCCACACCCCCACCAGGGGCAACAATATCCTAGACCTAGTCATTCCAACATGAGTGACCGGAGTTCCACACCTGGTCAGTTCCTCGTTGGTCTGATCTGACCATAAGCTAATCACCCTTGATATCGACATCCTGCACCCACCCCCCGGTAAGGAAACCACGGTAAAAAAATTCTCCAACGCCAACTTCATGCTTCTTAAGACAGAAGTGGTGAACTTCATGACACCCATGCAGATGGACAATACAGTTACAACTGCTGAATCCTACACAAATGCACTCTATAAGCACTTACACGAGTGCATGGATCGTGCTATCCCAAATAGAACCAAGACACTATCCTCCAAAAAAAGGAAGCCAATCTGGTGGTCCCCTGCCATAAACAAACTGTACAACAGAAGGAAGAAACTGTTGCAAAAAAGAGTAAAATCCCATGAGTGGAGGAGCTCCCTGGTCAGCCTCAGTAATAAGCTGAGATCCCTTATAAGATCCTCCAAAACTAGCTATGAAAACAAAATCGCCACGAATTCTAAGGACAACCACAAAGCATTCTATAGCTATGTCAAGAATCTCAATGGCAACACACAGATCTGCTCTGAGTTACAGCACAACGGCAAGAAAATTTCATAACCAACTGATATTGCCAACATCCTGGCAGATAGGTTCAGTGCTAACTTTACCCCCCTCAACCCCTAAAGGGCCCATATCTATACAGGAAGAATACAGAGTCCCTGTAATCACAACTACGCAGGTAAAAGCTGCACTCTCTAAAGCCAAAAACACAGCATCCCTGGGACCGGACAACATCCCAGGCTGCGTTTTACACGAACTTCAGAATGAACTGGCTCCCCACTTAAGCACCATGTTCAGTAATAGCCTCGCATCAGGCTTTGTGCCCACTGAATGGTGGACAGCAACAGTTATCCCACTCCACAAAGGGGGATCCACCACTGAACCCGGGAACTATCGACCTATTAGCCTGACAAGCCTGGTCTGCAAAGCTATGGAACATATCATCATGGAACTCATAAACAAAGACATTAGTAACCTCCAAACTTTGGATCCCACCCAGTTTGGGTTTGTGAAAGGCAGATCATGCCTCCTGAACCTGATCGACTTCTTTGAGGCAGTCACCAAAGCCGTAGATGAGGGTAAGGTGGTTCACACTGCCTATCTTGACCTCGCCAAGGCTTTCGACACCATCCCCCATTCTGGAATTATAGCTAAACTCACTAAACTAGGTATAAATCCCTATGTCTCAAGATGGGTTGCCAAATGGCTCACTGACAGAACCTACACTGTAAAAGTTGCAGACTCCAAATCTGACCTCAAAGCAGTGACAAGTGGAGTACCACAGGGTTCCGTCCTGGGACCTCCCCTGTTTGGTATCTACTTCTCTGAAGTACAGGCTAACACAGAAGGCCTCTGGCTAATGAAGTTCGCAGATGACTACAAACTAGGAGCCATAGTCAAGTCCCCAAATGATGTGGACATCCTACAGAAGGGCCTCGCAGAGACAGATGCCTGGTGTCAGAGCCATGGCCTCAAGCTCAATGCCAAAAAGTGCAGTGTCATCCCCTTTGGTAAAAACTCTGTACCCATGAAGTACCACATAGGCAACAATCTACTTAACACCGAATGTGTGATAAGAGACCTTGGGACCCAGGTGGACAGTAGTCTCTCCTTTGACAGTCACATCGCCACAGTCATCAGGAAGTCCTTCTACATGGCACACCTCATCATAAAAGGGTTCTCATCCAGGAAAAAAGAGGTCATTGTTCCCCTCTACGCGACACTCATTAGACCCATTATAGAGTACAATGCCACTTTTGGAATGTACCTCACAAGACATCTGCAGCAGCTGGAAAGGCCACAGAAGTACCTCACAAAGAGGATTACTGGCCTCAAACAAATGCCCTACACTGACCGCCTCAAAAAACTCCAGCGTTACTCCGTAGCATATCGCCTACTCCAAGGTGATCTCTGCCTAACATATAAAGCTATGTCAAATCCAGAGCTGTTGGACATGCTACACCTAAAGAAATCCCAAGCCCTCCTAGCTAAACTCTCTAGGGAGCTAAACCTTGTCACCACAATAAATAGAACATGCTGGAAGGATAGATTCCTGTCCCACAGACTTCCCATACTCAGGCTACCCATCTATGTCAAGCAAAGTTCTTCATTAGCACTCTTCAAGAAAAATCTTGATGAGTGGATGGGAAATAGGAAATACACCTCGGGGATCAATTCTGTTTCTCTGCTCGACAGTGGCACAGGAAAATAACTTTCTTGGGTGGCGTAAGCCAGGGAACCTTGTTGGCTAGGCTTACGTAGGCCTTTGGGCCGATATCCTAGTACCTACCTATGAACCTATGAACCTATGAACAACTGGACACTGTACGGGCCACCCATACAAATGACATTCGCTGCCTGCAACATATACCCACAGAGAGGTCATAGGAAAAAACACCACACACAGGTTTGCAGAAATGGAAAACCTTTAACTGTGTACTATTACAATTCTATACACCATGCCATATAGCTGTTCAGACACTGACATCCATATAAACAGAGTAATGCAACTGTGAAACAGTTATACTAATACAGTAGTCTGGAAAGGTTCACAACTGTTGCTGACCAGGCCAAGCCCTTCAAATTGTACAATAGTGAGGACAGACTGGGCCACAGGATACCAAACAATCAACAGTATGTAATGCAGGTGTATAGTTCAGCAGCCTCTATCTACATTCTGTACAAAACCACTAGGTGGTAAAGACATCATGTGACCAAATGGGTTGTAACTGTTACATAACAAGACATAGCTGACACCATCACAAACACACTGACAAACAGAACAGTCTGTATGGCAGGAGGCAGTAGGCGTGCATTAACCCAATGTATGTAAGTAATGTAAATATAGGTGAAGTATACAGTACTGTACATCCAGATACCTTAAGGCAGCTCACCCCTGATACCCCCACATCTTTTAACAGCCTAGGTCATTTATGGTGTTCCCCCCAGGCTCAGTAATACAGGGCCATATACCACTGTTGCATACACTGGCCTCTGGAGTGCATAAGAACACACATGTATTGTGTAGGTGACGCCCACACATATATGGCCCCAGCCCCACCGTATGTGTGGGGGATACAACAGCAGTGGACTGATGGCAGCAATGGCAGTGTGATATACTCATAGCCCACTACAGAACAACCCCTGACAGCATGTCAAATGTGCAAAGCTTGGTATGTAGGTGGAGGACAGAGGCTGGAACACAGGCACAAATATGGAAAACTGTTGCCATGCACTAAGCAAGTTGCTGGTGTTACACAATATTCTGCAACATACCCGTAGTCAGGGAATTGAGGTTAGAAACAGAAATGGATGTAGCCATGTACTGATAGCACTCAACACACACATTGCCAGTGAAATATCTGACACAGGACCTGTGTGGTGGACAGACAACACATGATAGGCACACCTCTGGCCACCAAGAGGATAGGCCCACAGTTAAGAGCTATGCAGACAGACTGCATTCCAAGGTAAAGTAGTATGTACACACAAACCCTGTAACACCAGTACTCTACAAAGCATAACACAACTCTACTCACACTCTGTCTGTAGTTCCTGAACCTCCTACAAATATGTAGCTGCCCTGAGTGTGCCAGTTCTCCTGTAAGAGGTATTGCTACCTGCTGTCTGTAACACTGATGCCCACACACAGGAAGGATGTCCATCACACAGGAAATATAAAGGGACCATGCCCACATGATGTGGGGATTTATAGTAGGTGGTTGCCATGACAGTGGTGATTTGAAGTACTACACATGTGTAATCATATATATATATATATATATATATATATATATATATATATATATATATATATATATATATATATATGGCTATCTGGATAATAATATGTACATATATTTCCACCATATGTCCTGAACATGGAGTGTAGCCCGACCCCAGCCTCTATAGTCCCACAGTTGTAGTGCAAGGGGATGTCAGGTATGTATAGCAGGTATATTACTAGATTATTGCTACTGTCATTGGGATTGTCTTCACAGACATGGTGTGTGCTGGAGGTCACATCTGCTTATAACATGTGTGCCATTGGCTACTGACAGACATCCTAAGGACATCATAGTAAAGTACCGCTGCTAGTACATAATGCCCCTGTGGACTGCAGCAGAGATATTTGCCAATATATGTGGACATTCTGACACACTCTGTACAGTCCAGAGGTATACACATAAACCCTTAGTGTTAAACATGTGTACCATGCCTGACAATATGGATGTAGACAGCCATGTACATGGGTATAACACAATGACTGGAATACATTTGCCACCATAGATTATGCATTCACACACCCCTGTCTGGCCTGACACATAATAACCGCTGGTACAGGGGTGCCATGGCCACATACTACCCACTAGATATTGACATACATCTGTACAGTATACCACTGCTCTGTCTGAAATGCGTGACTGTTAAGGGAAGACCAGCAGCAGTACATCTGGCAAGTATCTGCACATGATTTCTCACTGGGTAAGTACACTAAGCTGCTAGGCATGTAACAATGCACTGTGCAGGCTACAGGCAGACTGGCTCAACACTGGCCTACATCTCCTTTGGGGGAATGCACATGTACCTGCATATATAGCAGGCTCTACAGGCATGTCACAGCACAGGGTAAGATACACCTGTGTGAAAGTGCATAACCACAACCAATGTGAACACAGCCACAGCCACATATGTTAAGCTAGCATAATATTACAGCTTATGGACTATCTGTTCGACACCATCCTCATAGACTGACTCTACATATACTGGGCTGCTAAACAGTTTGGTCTGATGGCTGGCTGTGGTATGGGACATGTGTGTGTATGGCCCTACAAACATGTACGCCAGTACAGTACCATACAGTGGAGCAGCATGTAACATCAGATAGGACAGGATCTAGAACAATGACATCGACCACAGTTTGTACACAGGCTAAAGTACATATTAACAATACACAGACTGTCGACATTCACCATAAGTACACAGACCTCAGTACATCCACAGGATGTCCACAGAATGTCCAGGTTATGTCATCAAATATAACCCCTACTGTACATAACGTGTAGCAGTCTGATATCTCACTGGCTTGTTATCAGATATGATGACACTAATTATGGTGTTAGCACATAGGCACCACTTCATGCATGACATATGTACACAGGTTGACAGAGCTGTGGCTGGAAGCACATACACAGGGTCAATAATGACATGTTGCTGTGATAACCTCATACAGTTACTGTTGTAGCAGGGTTTGTTGCAACATATCTCCTATGAGGGATATGAAGCCAGTAACTGTCACGGCTTTCACCATCTACAGACTGCAATCCTCACACTACCTTCTGCAGTCCACAGATAGATGCTCTGTTGGTAACACATGAAACCGAAGGCACAACACACTGCCCTATCTGCAGATGACCCTGCAGATGGGGATTCCTCATAAACATGGAACTGACATTGCAGATATTGAGACATGTAGGACAGTCATATCCATACACACACTGTTGAACAAACAGTACTCCAAATGCAGTATTGCAGCACTTACAGTCTGTAGTCAGGTCAGGCACATCCCCCTCCTGTGTGTTGCCCTGTTTTCACAGTGTCTGTTGTTAGACGTAAATCCCCAATCCATCTGAGATGCTGTTTGCCAAACAACAGATCTAGTTCCTGCTCACAGTGAATGAAAAGGGCCAACACCAACATGATGTTCCTAGATATTGGAGTGTGTTTCCATGCAATTGGCTATGGGAATGTTACCACGGCTGTTCCACTTGCAATCATCTAGGGGAGGGCTGTAATTCATGCACAGGCCATCAGCTGATCATGAGTAACACTAAAAATACACATGCTGCTGCCAAGCAAAGCAGATGTAGGTCTCCAGATCCACCAGAGAGAGCGTGGGAGAGGCAGACAGAGGCAAAGACAAGTCAGGGAGTGGTGGGAAAGTAAAACCTAAGCATGTTTGTGTCACACACCTACCAGCACAGGGTATCAAACCCACTGACGACTATGTAGTGCTATCACAGTTCTATGCAGTTATTGGATGCGCCACATAGGTTACCTGTTGTGAAACCCTCAGAACATATATGTGATGGTGACTGACATCTGCAACAGGGATACGGCAGCTATATGGTAGGCGAAGTACACGTGCCTGTCTGCATGAACAGGTGCCAGCATCAACACAGCCACACTCTCACAGGGACGCACATACATTAACACACTTGGCAGGGCCAGGATTACAACTCATCAGTAGTGGGATTGCCACAACACATCACTGTGCAGTTATCACATGCACCACACGGGTCATACAGGGGTTGTATGGGCAAAGGGTATGGGGGGGTGTCAGACATCAGACAGCATGCTTCAGTATGCCCATGGGGGTTGTAGGGGGTATGGATGTGAACATATGCACCATATAACACACACACAAACACACAGGGTGCCAGTACTGACATGCATGGGTGCATGTCTTCATGGGTGTGTGGTGGTCAACTGTGCCAGACAGCTGTACAAGGCTAGGTGATGGGTATACCTTGGCATCAGGCCACATGATGATGGTCTGCATTGTGGCTCAGTGCTGTAGTGTCTGCATTTGCCCACACAGGTGGGTATTATATCCCTCATCCAGTCACCTGGGTGAGTATTGTGTGTGGCCAGTGCTATGCATCACTTGCCATGTATGTGTTCCTTAGTCCATGACATGGATGGTGTCTGGGATGTGCACACCTCCCACATGCATTACAGTGACATGTGGAACTGTACCTGGGGTATCTGGCCCATGTTGTGAACACAGATTATCATCAGCAATGCCAGTCTTGCCCACCTGTGGCAGAAACTGATAATGGAGAGCAGTTTTACCCTGCACCTACATTGATAGTATTATAATGGCATTCCAGGGCATGTTGTCAGGCATGGTATGTCCTTTGTGGGACACATGTGATGGCACCACATGTGTTTTAGGTGTCCATTGGGGAACATGGGGAAGGCGCACTGTCTCCATGTACGTGTGTATTGGACAGATGGGCAGGGTGCCATGTCCTCTGTAGCCCACAGCTATCACCCCATAGTTTCTATCAGTGGCCAATATGCACTGTATAACCCATATATTGGCTGTTGCCTAGGCATGTGTGTGTGTATGAGACATGGGTTGAGAGTGTGCTCTGGGTAATACTGGGGTTGCTAACTCTGATTGCCTGGCCATGATGTCACTTGTATGGGTATGGCTTTGCACCCCAGCCTCTCAGCTATTTCACATCTGTTATTCTTGTACAGTGGACATTCTGATATGTAGTCCCGCTCCACATTGGCCACAGATGTCACACACTCACAACCACCTCCACACAGGGTACATGTTACAAACACACACACACATGCACACGCACACACACCTGTCATGTCTGGGAGTAGAACCCCTACCTAACAAGCTTATTACACTACAGCACTATGCAGTTATAGTAAGCACCATAGAGATTACTGGAGTACTCCTTCCCCAAAGGTGTATATCACATTGGATGACATCAGCAGAATGGCCAAAGTAGGATATTCAAATTGTAGTAATTGTGACTAGCCTAAAATGCATTGCTCCCTACACAGACAGTGACACACACACACAAAACATCCACAACTGACATGTGTGGGTATAGAACACCTAACAGAGGTCTATATCACACTGCAGCATGGAGCTGTTATAGGACGCACCATGGGGACTACTAGAGAACTCCTTCCCCAAAGGTGTATTTCACAATGAATGACATCAGCAGGATTGCCAAAGTAGGCCATTTGAAATGCACTGTGTGTGACTAACCTAAAATGCATTGCTCCCTACACAGACAGTGACACACAAAAAATATCCACAACTGACATGTGTGGGTATAGAACCCCAAACAGAGGTCTATATCACACTACAGCATGGAGCTGTTATAGGATGCACCACAGGGATTACTAGAGAAGTCCTTCCCCAAAGGTGTATTTCACAATGAATGACATCAGCAGGATTGCCAAAGTAGGCCATTTGAAATGTACTGAGTGTGACTAGCCTATAATGCATTACTCCATACACATACATTGAAACGCACACAAAACATCCAGAACTGTTATGTATGGGAAGGGAACCCTACCACAGTTCTAAATCACACTACAGCAGTACACAGTTATGGCACGCGCTACGGGGATTACTGAGCTATAACCTTCCCAGAGGTGTATTTTTAGGTGGGTGACATCAGCAGCCTTGCCAAAGCTGAGTATATGAATTGTAAGGAGCGTGAGTACCCTAAAATGCATTGCTCTGTACTCAGTCAGGGTCTCACACACACACACACACACACACACACACACACACACACACACGCACACGCACACACGCACACACGCACACACACACATGTCTGGGATTAGAACACCTACCTAACTACTTTAGCACACTACAGCAGTATGCAGTTACAGGACGTATGTATTTCTGGGTGGGTGACATCAGCAGCCTTGCCAAAGTTGAGTATATGAATTCTAAGGAATGTGAGTACCCTAAAAAGCATTGTTCCCTACACAGTCAGAGACAGACAGACACGCACACAAACACACACTCACACAGTTTCCAAGTCTGGGGGTAGAACTCCTACCTAACTAGTTTATCACACTACAGCAGTATACAGTTATGGGATGTTCCATGGAGATTACTGGGCTACAGCTCTGCCAAAGGTGTATTTCACATTGGATGACCTCAGCAGGCTTGTCATAGTAGGGCTATGGGTAGGGTGGTGTGTGCATGGGCCATAACCCATTCATCTAGGGGTTGGCATGCAACATGCGGGCACACACGGGGTCATATGTCACAGGCACATGTATACAGCTGCTAGATGACTACTTCCTTGTACAGTCATGTTGCACAGCTGGCACGTGCACCACATAGTCTGTAATGCTGACAGATGCTGGTGGCTAGTATCTGCAGTGAGTGATATCTGCACCCCATATGTTTGGGGCCCTTTGGCTGTGTGCTGGGTGGGACAGGCCTGAATGACTCCTTGCCACACATTTATGTACGTCTACCTTTGGCTTATTATAATGTGTTGTCCTGACATATATGTCTGTATTCCTATCCACTGTGTGTGCAACGCATGAGTGGTGCATACTGATGAGTGTCTGCACTAACAACTGCAACTGCCTGATATGTCTGGTCCACTGTTGTTTGCAGACATGGCCTTCATGTGTTTAAGTGTGTGAGCATGCCCAGTATGACCTTTTATTATGTTGTTGACTGACATTGACTTCATTTCTATAAGTGTGTGAGCATGCCCAGTATGGCCGTCTGCATTGAATGTGTGGATTGTGTCCAGGTAGTTTCTGCTGCAGTGCTGACCTTTGTGTTGTACACCGACAGGTAGCATGCTGTCTCTGCAGGGTATCCATCGATCATTTGGCTTTGACTGTTACTACATTTCTGCACAAGAGTGTGGGGAGGGCACACCTGACTGTTATTACATTACTATGTAGGATGGGGGGGCACACCTGACTATTTCTACATTTCTACACAAGGTTGGGGGCACACCTGACTGTTATTACATTACTATGTAGGATGGGGGGGCACACCTGACTATTTCTACATTTCTGCACAGGGTTGGGGGGCACACCTGACTTTTATTACATTGCTATGTAGGATGGGGGGCACACCTGACTATTTATACATTTCTACACAGGGTTGGGGGGGCACACCTGACTGTTATTACATTACTATGTAGGATGGGGGGGGCACACGTGACACTTGTACACATTTGCTATGACTGTACTGGTATGTCAGGTACTCCATTTCATTCTGTATTGCTAACTATCATGCTGACTAGAGGCATACCAGTGTACTACAGATCATGGCTTTAGTTGCCCTACATATTACTGTCTGACTTTCTACCCTTCAGAGCTAACATCCCACTGCCTGCCCTGCTGTGGTCTGTCTGTGTATGCCTGGGGGGGGGAGGTTAACCATATCCATCATTCTGGGGCCATGGCACAGACTCTGTTTGGGTTTGTCTACACCTGTCCTGCTGGCTGAGACTGTTGTTGGGTATGTGAACCATCCTGACTGGCATGTGTGGGTCATATGGACACACATGTCACTCAGCACATTTCCTGCAGTGGGTTTTGTCAACCTGTGTAATACTGGCTACTACATGTCAAGCAGAGCACCTCTTTGGCCCTCTTCAAAAAGAACCTTGATGATTGGATGGGAGAAAGGAAATTCACCCCAGGGATCACATCAGTTCCCTGCTAGACAGGGGTCCAGGGAAGTAAATAGTGTGGGATGAAATAGCCAGGGAATTGTTATGGCTAGGCATCTATAGGCCCTAGGGCTGATAGCCTAGTACAAACCTAAGAACCTATGAACATATGATCTGTGGTGACTCCAGTATGTGTTACAGATGTCATGGTGCTACTATGGGTGTCTACTGTCTGCTGCCATAACATTCAGCCACCCAATTCCTTTGCATGCTCACATCCATACCATAGCTACAGGTAACGACACATTCTACTCCATTTGGCAATTGGTAGGTTGATTGACTTACCTTGAGGGTGTGCCAGACTTGCAGATGGTGCTGGAGGGCTGCCTTTGTTGGATGCACATAGTACACTCCCTATACATGGCTGAGCACAGGTAGTGTCATGTTTGGCATCCCTTTTACTCTATGTGCAAGTCAGAGAGAGGTGTCATTCCTGCGTCCATACTGTGCCAGTGCATGTGCTATGCGTTGCCTTTTTGCCAAGGCCAGGTCATACTGGGCATGCCTCCTTCTGCCTACTAGGGCAGGTTCAGGTTGTTCCTCCTCTGGGTCACTCTGTGCCTGTGCAGGTCTTGGCATGGGTGGTGGGCTGTGTGGCTCTGCCCCATGCTGTTCCTGCTGCAGCTGTTTCTGCAGGATCATATTGTGTAGCATAGCACATACCATAACAATTTGGGTACATATAGTTGGTGAATACTGCAAGGATCCACATGATGTGTCCAGACACCGGAACCGTGACCTGAGCATCCCAAACACACGTTCTATTATATGTCTGGCCTGTGCATGCGTCTCATTATGGCGTTATTGTTCAGGTGTGTGTGCATTTCTGATGGGTGTCATCAGCCACGGCTCCAGTGTGTACCCAGCATCCCCCACTAGGTGACCATAGGGAATGTCCGCATTGGCAAATCTCTGGTACAGCTGCGTCAGATGCCATATGTGGGAATCATCATAGCTTCCAGGGCAGCCAGCACACACATTCATTATAAGCCTTGGGTATCACATACGACCTGGCAGTTGATGGAGGGGATGCCCCTGTGGTTGATGTAGGCCCTACCCTGCTCACCAGGTGGTGCTTTGATGCATATGTGCATGCAGTCTATAGCACCCACTACCCCAGGGTATTCTGCTATTTGGTGGAAGGGATGCATTTTGCTGGTAAACACCTCACAGGTGTTGAGGAACTATACATGCACACTGGCATAGGCTGACATGGCATCCAGGAATTGGTGGAATACTCTGGATGCTGATGCCTGTGAGATCCCCATGATATCCCCAGTTGTGCTTTGGGAGGTACCTGTGGCTAGTATACCTAGGCCTAGATATACCTTGGTATCCACTGAGATGGGTTCCCCTTGGTCAGTTTGGAGTGTCAGGTGTGGCCGGCACAGCTCAACAATTTGCTGTAGGAGGTCTCTGTCCACCCTATAGCGCTCCACTATCTCCAGCTTATGTAGCCCCTGGTAAGTTACCCTGGGTCCATACATTCTTCTCCGTCTCCTCACTGTGGGTTGTTTGGCAGCAATCACATCCTCACCACCCTCAGACTCTTGCACATCTTGTTCTATGTTGCCTGCTGCAGCCCTTCTCATTTTGTAGGATTGTTTGTTAAAATTTCCCTGCTTGTATACACTGGTGGTGTAGAGTGTGGGAAAAACCAGAGGGGAAGGTGTTTGCTTAGTTTATAGTAGTGTTCTGGGCTGGGCTGGTCTGCTGCCTGTGTAATTGGCTGATTCTGATACATTTCATCTGCCAGCTATGCTATTTCGCCTTGATTACCTTCCTACTGCTGTTTTCCCTTCCCATTGCCTCCCTATTTAAGCCCGACAATCAATAAAACAAATAACTTTCCCGAAAAACACACACACAACACAAGCACACCAAAAACCTTACAAACCTACACTAAACCTTACATACACAACTGTATATGCACTAACCTTAACCCAAACCCTAACCCTAAGGTCCGTCACTATCGCACACTTACCTTACCCGCACGCTAACCCTAACTCACTTAACCCGCTCCTAAACCTAAAGTCCGTCACTATCGCACACTTACCTCACCCGCACCATACCCTGACGTCCGTCACTATCACACACTTACCTTACCCACACCCTGACCCTAACGTCCATCCCTATCGCACACTTACCTTAACATGTTGATGTTCTCAGCATCGGGATTCTCAACTGTCGGTCTTCTCTGTTGTCGATCTTCCGGTGTCGGTTATCTCGCTGTCGGTCATTTGCAATTTCGGTTAATTCAGGTACACCCATATATATATATATATATATATATATATATATATATATATATATATATATATATGTGTGTGTGTGGGTGTGTGTGTGTGTGTGTGTGTGTGTGTGTGTGTGTGTGTGTGTGTGTGTGTGTGTGTGTGTGTGTGTGTGTGTGTGTGTGTGTGTGTGTGTGAGACTGACAACTTGTTAAAGTCAGAAAAATGCCAGTACAACCGATCAAACATGTTAGCATGTTAGCATTGTTTCTTTAACAGATAATGGTAGATATATACACATATATATATATATATATATATATATATATATATATATATATATATATATATATAGATAGATATATGTATATATATACATATACATACACACATATATAATTAGCAAGGAGTCCTATTGCATGAAAGAATATATTTTTTTAAATTGATAGGCTGCTGACCAAAAAGTTGTGTTTGAGCTGTAGTTTTTCAATATATATCACACACTTCAAAGAATACAACAAATAAATAAGAAAATAAATCAGAAGGAATCGAGCCCTGACCACATTGATAAAAGAATACATGAAAAAAGAGCAATATTTTCGAGTGAATCTAAAATCTAAAATTACTGAAAAAAATAAAAAATAAAAAAGATATTTGTGCATGGGTGGCATGCCCCCATATCATTTATTTATTTATTGAACCAAATTCTTTACTTAATAACATCTTCTACAATAAATGGTAGGAGATGTGAGGTTACAGGAAAAGTTACCTGTGAAACTGTTGCAGTTATTTATGCTCTTACATGCCATGTTGGCTTGGTATATATAGGGCAGGCAAGTAAGAAATTCAAAACTAGATTACAAGGACATATGGATATTAAAAAAATAAAGAAAATAGTCCTGTGGCCAACAATTTTCATCTTAGAGACTATAGTGATAGTTCTGAAGCTACTATTTTACAGAATTTGACAGTACATAAAAGGGGTGGTTATACCACTATAGGTTATCTGTTGTATAAAGCAACATATTGGTTATATTGAAATTTAGTACTGTACAGCCACATAGTTTGAATAATGAATGAACTTGGAAAAGTATTTTGGTGTGAGTTTTTTCTTTAAAAGTTTTAATCAATTAATTTTTTTTTTTCAGTTATGCTGGTTAATTGATATTTTTAAGTATTAAATGGGCAAGTGATGCTTATATTTTCTATTATAAGGGCTATCTATTTTAAATAAGGGATTACTTTAGTGATGCATGAAGAAAACTACAACATTCGATAGCAATTCATAGACATATAGGTTCATAGGTAGTTACTAGTCTATCTGCCCAAATGCATATATAAGCCTAGCCGGAATGTGTTGGCTTTCGCTGCCCTCTTAGATTAGTTCCCTGTGCCTCTGTCCAGCAGAGCCATTGAAGTGATCCCTGGGGTAAACTTTCTTTTTCCCATCCACTCGTCAAGGTTTCTCTTGAAGAGGGTTAGCGAGGAGCTCTACCTAATGTAGATTGGAATCTTGTTCCAGAGCATGGGAAGTCTCTGGGACAGGAATCTATCCCTCCAGCATGTCCTATTTATTGTTGTGGTGAGGTTTAGATCCCTGGAGCATGTGCCTCAAGGGGATATGGTTTTCTTTAGGTGGAGCATGTCCATCAATTCTGGGTTGGACATGGCCTTGTATGCCAGGCAGAGATCACCTCTGAGTAGGCGATATGCAACCGAGTACAGCTAGAGTTTCTTCATTCGAGCTGCATAGGACATCTGCTTGAGGCCAGTAATCCTCTTGGTGCGGTACTTCTGTGGTCTTTCCAGTTGTTGCAGGTGTCTTGAAAGGTGCATTCCCAAATGGGGCATTTTACTCTTTGATGGGTCTGTTGAGTGACGCATAGAGGGGCCCAATGACCTCTTTTGATCTGGATGCAAACTCTTTTGTCATTAGGTGGACCACATAGAAGGATTTTATAACCACTTTGGCAATGTAATTATCAAAGGAGAGGTTACTATCTACTTGGGTCCCCAGATCCCTTATTACATCTTCCGTACTTAGGGGTCTACCATCTATGTGGTAGTTTGTGGGTACTTTGTTTTGTTCAAAGGGGATGACTATGCACTTTTTGGCATTTAGCTTGAGGCCATGGTTTTGACACCAGGTATCTGTCTCAGTGAGACCCTTTTGGAGGATGTCTGTGTCAGCTGCAAAGTCAATTACAGCCCCTAATTCACAGTCATCTGTAAACTTGGTCAGCCATAGTCCTCCTGTGCTTGCCTGTGCCTCTGAGAAGTATATGCCAAACAGGAGGGGTCCTAGGACTGAGCCCTGAGGAACGCCACTTGTAACTGGTTTAGAATCAGACCTAGCTCCCGCAACTCTTACCATGTGGGTTCTGTCCATGAGCCAGTTGGCAACCTATCTCGTGACATAGGGGTTTATGTTCAGGCTGGTGAGCTTGTCTATAATACCTGAGTGGGGAATGGTGTCAAAGGCCTTTGCAAGGTCTAGGTAGGCTGTGTGTACCACCTTTCCCTCATCTATAGCCTTGGCAACTGTCTTAAAGAAGTCCACCAGGTTTAGGAGGCATGATCTGCCCTTAACAAATCCAAACTGGGTAGGGTCCAGTGTTTGGAGGTTTCCAATTACTCTGTTAAAGAGATCCATGATGATGCGCTCCATAGCTTTACAGACCCAGCTAGTCAGGCTTATAGGGCCATAGTTCCCGGGGTCTGTTGTGGCTCCACCTTTGTGGAGTGGAATAACTGTTGCTGTGCACCACTCTGTGGGCACGTAGCCTGTGGAGAGGCTGAGTTTAAACAGTGTGTTTAGATGAGAGGTTAGTTCATCTTTGAGCTCATGTAGGATGCAGCCTGGGACACCGTCCAGTCCCATTGATGCTGTGTTTTTGGCTTTGGAGAGGGCTGTTTTAACCTGACTGTCTGTGATTTCAGGGGCACTCCATTCTTCCGGTATAGTTATGGGCCCTTTTGGGGGTGAGAGGCGGGTGAAGTTAGCACTGGACCTGTCTGCCAAGATGTTGGCTATATCGGTCGGTTCAGTGTATTTTGTGCCATTCTGCATTAACTCTGAGCAGATCTGAGAATTGCCACTTAGATTCTTGACATAACTAAAGAATGCCTTGTGGTTATATTTGGAGTCCATGGCAATTTTTCTTTCGAAGCTAGCCTTGGATGATTTTATGAGGGAATGTAGTTTCTTGCTGATACTGATCAGGGATGTCTTCCCTTCTTGGGATTTTACTCTTTTCTGTACTAGTTTCCTCCTTCTATTGTATAGCTTGTTTATGGCAGGGGTCCACCAGACTGGTTTCCTTTTCTTGGAGGAGTGAGTCTTGGTTTTGTTTGGGATAGCACTATCCATGCATTCTTGTAGGTGCCCATAGAGTGTATTAGTAAAGGATTTTGCAGCTTGGACAGTGTTATCTTTTAGCATGGGGGCTTTGAAACTTCCCACCTTGGTCTTAAGTAACGGTGGTTTTGTTGACCGTGGGTGGTGCCAGAATGTGGATATCCAGAGTGATTATTTTATGGTCAGATCTAACCAGCGAGGAGTTGACCTCCGGTGTGGAACACCAGTCGCCCATGATGGTGATGACCAGGTCCATTATTTTGTCACCTCTAGTGGGGATGTTGACCATTTGATCCAGGGCATTTGAGTTTATAAATTCTAGAAAAATGTTGGGCAAGGGAATTTGTACTTGAGTAGTCTTCCCAGTTAATGTTTGGGTAATTGAAATCACCCAATATCAGGGTGTTTGGTGGGACCTTTATGTTTCCCAGTGTTTCCAGGAATGCAGAGTGGGGGTCCTGGGACATGGTGGGTGATCTGTAGCAAGCTATAATTTGAATAGCAGTTTTGCCCATTGTTAGTTGCACATGGATGATCTCTGAAGCATCATGCTGTGCCACTAGCCTGGAGGTGTAGGTATCCTTGATGAATACGGATACTCCTCCACCTTTTGTATTTTGGTCCGGGTTTTGTGGCCGAAATGTATGGTATGAGTTGTAGCCTGGTAGTGTTGGGGTGCTCTCTGGATCCTTAAACCAGGTTTGTGTTACTCCACATATATCAGTTTTCTCCATACTGAGGAGTGCCTCGAGTACGTGCATTTTGAGGTTTAGACTTCTGGCATTGAGTAGCATTATCCTCGATTTTTTCTTACTTGTGCTATTTATGGCAGTGGGTTTGTCTTTTGAGCCTTGCCTAAAAAAAGGCACTATAGGGGTGGCAAGAGCCTCGGCCAGTATTCGAAAGCCTAAGGGTGACAGGTGCAAGCCGTCTCTAGCGAAGCAGCGTGGCTTGTCGAGCATGTCATCCCAGGCTGACAGACACTGGATCCCCTTTGAATGACACCAGAAGCTTAGTCAATTGTTGAAATTCATAATTTTTTTCTCTATACCGTGGTATCATTCTCGGTGAGGGCAGGATACTACTCAGGGTCAGGGTCATACCGGCCTGGGCTACTTGATCAGAGATCTCCTCCATGTCTCTTTTCATGTAGTCCAGGGAGGTACAGCTCAGGTCATTCACACCAACATGGACAATGACAGAGTCATATCTGTACTTGTTCTGGAGTGACCCGAGTGATTGTATTATGTGGCGGATCCTGGCACCCGACAGGCAGCTAACAGTAACCTTCTCCTTTGTTCAGCTTAGTGAGTGGGACATCAGTGTGCCTGACTATAGAGTCACCTATTACTAGAGTGCTGGGTATGTTATTTTGCCTTAAGGGCTGTGATTGTGTGGCACACTGATTTTGTGAAGTATGTGTTCTATGGTATGTGTTGGGGGGTAGAGGTTGCTTGGATGTCTGCTTTGGAGGTCTCTGTTGCTTCTGCAGATTTTTATTTAGAGCCTCTGAGTATGTTTTTGTGTATTTATGTGTGTTTTTTGCCAGTGCTGGTTTCATAGGTCTATGTGAGACTGGTGGTGTGATGCAAGTAAGTCCCTTCTCCTCTTGACTTCCTGGTCCAGTCTTGGGTTGAGAGAGCTTAGCCTCCAGTTTGGCTGTATAATTGCATCTCTCATATGTATTAGTGTTTGATGGAAGGAGGAGAGGGTTGTCTGTGTACATGAGGCAATTGTAACATTGCCTCAAAATGCCCAGATTCACCAGTTGGACCGGAGAGTACATGTGAAACTGCCCTTTGGACATGCCTGGATAGGTACAGTGAACTGTTTTACTGATTGGCTGGTAAGGTTGAATAGAGAGCCTTGTCCTTCTCTACAGTATAGGGGGGGTCTAGTGCCAAGGTTTATTAGTGCTTGCTATGAGTTTTGAGCAAGTGCCAGTATGAGAAGTGAATGGTTTGAGTGCTTAAGTTGAAAGTTTGTCTAGTTCCAAGGGAAAAATTGAAGAAGAGACTTTGTGGAGCCAGGAATAGTTATACCCTAGCTAACCAGCGCTGCCCGGCTCGCAAAACCACGCAAATGCGGGTTTTATAGCAGGGAAATGAAAGACATAGAAATTAGCCTAAAATGGCCAACAGACTACTAATTTTTGGGCTGAAACCACTCCTTCAGGGACAGATAGGCTGCTCAAAGCTCCCTCTCTCACAGTGAACAGAAAAACTTCCTTCTATCCAAGTAAGGTATGGGCAAACACAGAAACTTGTAACACAGCCCTGAATTCAGCACTAACCTGAAAACTGGACTATACTAGCTTAGAAAGGTAGGAAAACAAGTATTTTTTTTTTTTTTCAGAAAATAAAGGAAATACAATAAAAAAACACTTTAAATGCACAGAAATGGCTATTACACTTGAGTGTGTAGCCTACAACAGTTAAACAGGTAATGTAAACACAAAAATGACCTTGTTAAAGTGCAGGCAGTAAAATAAGTACAATATGTAGCTGAAACAAGCTTTGTAAATCACAGAAACTCTAGAAAATTGGTGTTTTACACAAAATTAGCTAAAGGCAGCAAGAAAATGCAGAAAAACTATACTTAATCACTCCAAGGTCTCTCTTTTGTCTCTCTGCTGCTATACAACTCTGCAGGGCACCAAGCAGGAGCTTGCTGATCTGTATACTAACACAAAAACCTTGCAATTGTGGGTTTTATAGCAGGAAAATGAAAGAGATAGAAATTAGCCCAAAATGGCCAATAAACTACTAATTTATGGGCTGAAACCACTCCTGCAGGGACAGATAGGCTGCTCAAAGCTCACTCTCTCACAGTGAACAGAAAAACTTCCTTCTATCCAAGTAAAGTATGGGCAAACACAGAAACTTGTAACACAGCCCTGAATTCAGCACTAACCTGAAAACTGGACTATACTAGCTTAGAAAGGCGGGAAAACAAGTATATATATATTTTTTGTTTGTTTGTTTGTTTTCAGAAAATAAAGCAGATACAATAAAAAAAACCACTTTAAATGCACATAAATGGCTATCACACGTGAGTGTGCAGCCTACAACAGTTAAACAGGTAATTTAAACACAAAAACAACTTTGTTAAAGTGCAGGCAGTAAAATATGTACAATATGTAACTGAAACATATAGTTTTACAATGTTCAGAGTTCCATTACAGAGATTATAAAGCTATTGGGAAGTAATCTGTCATGTTATAAAATAGAGTTTAGCTAAATACAGCTGCTAAATATGGGAGCATCTGTGATTCTCATAACACATTCCCAAGAACAACACTTAAATAAATGTTTTGTTTCCTTCTAGATGGTTATTCTACACAATGAAGGTGAACTCTGCTTTCAAGATGCAAAGAAGAAATGCCAGGTAATATAATCATCACAAAACTTCTGGAGAAAATGTTTTATTCATTTTTAATGAAAATAGCAAATTAAAATAAGTACAAGTTACCTATTTGCATTACACTAGGCTAGCGGTATAGCAGTAAGATATTGTGAGGTGAAGTTAGTCTCTCAGTTTAAAACAGGCCAGGGTGCATATAAGATCAGGTGGAGAAAGAAGGACCAAGCACCATTTTTGGTGAGTCTCAATTCCCACTGTCCGGAGGTAGGACGAACTCCTACCTTGCCTGCAGTCACACCTAGTTACACCTAACTGAAATCACACTTGTTTATACTACAGAAGAAAATCAAGTCTAACTTATTGCCTTCACAATGAAATATATTCAGAAGCAGAGAAAGTGAAGTTGGATGACCTCCTGTAAAAAAAAAAACAAATACAGTGTAATATGTAGATAACTATGTAGATATCTTTATTGAATGTATGTGTAACCAGGGAATCAATCATCCAGTGACAGCAGAAAGCAAAGAGAAAGAAATGTGAGCATTTGTTGTATTACATAGTTGTGATGGAAAACAAACAAAACCAAATCAAGCTTACGTTACCAGTGTACTGCATTACTTCCATGTAGTTTATATCTTTTAACTCACCCCTCTCTTTCCTTTCCTAAAACAAGTGCTGTTTATGTTTATTAGGTGAAAACTGTACTTCACCGAGCAAAATATCCTCCAAACTCATTCACTTGTAACACGGCAGAGAGTGCAGTATTCTCACTGCACAAATCACCGCATAACCATTGTAATAAAATATTAAAATAAAGATGTGCTACTGAATGGTAACTAGACATGAAGACCAAACTGCATTGTTACTTCATAAAAGTTTGCATGTCTCTGTATTTGTCATGAGTTTATGACGACTACTGAAAGCTAGATTTACTGCCAAAACTCAGAAAATAAGTATTTCACTGCAATATGCTCAGTATATAAAGTTTACATTAAGAAACATTTCCACTTTGCATTCTAAAATATGACATTCACAAAAAAAGCGTAATCTATTACTGACCTCACTGAATAGTTTGAGTTAGGAGAAGGTTGTTTTACATGAAACACCTGCTGTTTCAGTCACCTAATGTCGCCTTCTAGCAGGAGAAATGAAACTGAAGTCACTGTCACACTTCCTAGTTGTATGTTAATCAGCAGGTGTAACCTGTCCAAATATAAACCTATTGACAGAAACATTTTCAGGTCACCTTATTATTACCTAATAATAGTCAACTGAGCTATTTCAGATTCACTTATGTTTAAAAAAAATCATCAACAACAGATTCCCATGAGACTATAGTTCAGTTTACAAAGAAATTTGTTGTTTGTTAGTCACTCACCTTTCTGCTGTCTGGCACTACAGAAAATCTTCAATCATAAATGCCTCTATGGCACAAGTTTAGTAGCGCAGGTGTGTAGTGGTCCCCCATCCCCACTCCACATAGTAGTTTAAGTGCCCTTACATCACTACTACAGTATCACAGGTGTCTATTGGTCTCATCCCACAATCCCCATACTGCTTTAGGTGTCTTATAGCAGAAGTGTAGTTTCTCTTTTGTCTAGTGGTTACCTCACCTTGATCCCTGTACTATGCTAAATACCAGTAGATGACCACAGTGTGGTGGGGCCACATGTACTGATCTATACACCTGAGCAATTTCCTGAATCGCTCGGCATGTAGATGCCTTCTTGGAGGCAGTTTCAGCATATGCTTCTCCCTCCTGACTGCCTAATTAGCATACTGCATGGCCATGGAGTTAGCCCTCTGGGGTGCTGCACCATGGTAGGGCTGTCTCTGAATTCAGAAAAGTTGCATGTTGTTACACATCGCTGTACCTTTATGAATCTCCACAGGTATTAGCTATACACATGGTTGCATTTAATTTATATTTGTTAATGTTCATAATTTTGATATAAACATTCCACATTTGAGTTTCAGATATTATCCAGTTTCAAGCTGTCAGAAAGCAAGAAGTTTGTAGTATTGTGTATGAACACTGACATCTTTGCTGTTTAGCACTGAACACTGAATGTAGATTAAAATGGTGGTGCTTTTTTTAATGAGCATCACTGCAGTTTGTGGTAATAAACTGCTCCACGTTTAATCCTTAATAACAATAAACTGGAGTTAGAAGGGGGAAATGAGAGACATGAGAACAGAAAACACTACTTGAAAAGGGCATTATGCACTGTAGGGTAGTATGTTTCTGTTTAATTTCATTTCATAAGCAATGAAGACAGTTTATCAGTTTACAGACTTAAACATTTTTATTATTAATTGGCAATCTACTTAATCATGCTTTGATGTCACCCTTCTAACATGAAAATCTGAGCTGATAAATACACTCTGGTACAAGGCCATAGTACCTTGACAAGGATGCACAGAGAGCTAGCACAGTGCAAAATATTGCATGTAATGCCATGTGTAGGATGTGCAGGTTTCCAAGGACAAGGCTGTGTGGCTGCCAATTGTTGAAATAGCATGGCATTCCGACTTCTTCTTTTGGCTTTTCCCGGTTAGGGGTTGCCACAGCGGATCACATGTCCGCTCATGATTGGCAGTGGAGTTTTACAGTGTCAGGTTGTCAGCCCGGCACCCAACCTTCCACAGAAGGCACACACATGAACGCACTCACACCTAGGGCCAATTTAGAGTGTCCGGTCCACCTACAGCATGTCTTTTGGATTTGGGAGGAAACTGGAGCACCCAGAGGAAACCCACGCAACCACAGGGAGGACATGTAGACTCCACACAGAAAGCACCCCAGCCAAGGATTGAACTGGAAAGCCTCTTGCTGTGAGGTGGCAATGCTAACCTCTGCACCACCACGGCCACCCCCAGCATGGCATTCAGACTATGACTTTAAATTAGGAACTCCTTGCAAATGAGCCATACTGAATAGGCAAATGAAGGAACCTAAAATGGCAGACTCAGAGAGGTATATGGCACTGCCTACCTATTTTGAATGCTGAGATTCATGGCATGCATGATGTGAGTTATACTGGAATTGCAGCAGCAGTTGCACAGCAGTATGTGCTGAAGCAGCGTGCAGTTCATTGGCTCACAATGTTGCTCATTACAGCTGTCAACATCAATGGAAGAGAATATGACAGCACCAAACTTACCTCAACCTGACAGATCAAATAGATAGAAGGCTGTTTCCAGGAGGAAAGGGATACTTTTGTGGACCTAGATAAAGTATGTCACCCACATATAGACTGAGGGGTAGTTGTGGTACTCCCATTCCTGTAAATGGAAAGATGTGTGAATCATTAATCATCTTTGCTACCGAAACCTTCCAGTGATGTGGGGGAGACATGTTAGGAATGTTGCAGGAGTCAGCCAGTCACACAGAGCCTGAGCCAAATTATGCTACACTATTTGTAGGAGCATATCTGGTTCCCCAAGACACTAGGGGAGAGAACCAACATGACAGAGGCTTTCTGTGAGACAGGCTTCTTCTGCTGTTTCCTGTACATTGTGCCCATGCTGTTCTCAAGACCACAGCTGGTCCAGATGAGTAGAAATATGTAAAGAGGAAGGGGTTCAATTCCCTTTACATTCAAGTTATTTGCAATGCCTAGGGCATTATTTATAATGTATATTAAAAAAAGTATGGAAAAATTTCATTAATTTCAATTTATTAGCATAAAGCCACAGCTAATGGTATTTTCTTGAAAGTATTCTTCAGAAGTGAGGTACAATAAGACATGATATTTTTATCTGTAAAAAACTCGAGAATTGTCAAAATACATGTATTGAGGGATAACAGTATAAAGAAATGCAATATTGTAGTAAGCAAAAAAAAAAAAAAAAAAATATATATATATATATATATATATATATATATATATATATATATATATATTTTTTTTTTTTTTTTTTTTCACCTAACACATTATCAATTTAACTGAATATAATTTGTTCAGAAAATCCCAAGAATGCTTGATGAATTATTATATTCTTTGGTTAACCTTACTAAGGCTATTATCTAAATATAAAGAAACACACTCCATTTTAGACTCACTTGCTGATATAGTGGGTACAAAAGGAGTGTTAGTAGAATCGTTATACAGTTTAGTTATACCAAAACACCACAGTTCATGAATGATGCTCATATAAAAATCAAATCAATTGGTCAAATTCCAAAAGACTTGCTCTCTCTGTAAGTGACTTACTGTGGCATATTATACCTGAGTAAAGTCACTCACACTGAGAGCAAGTCTTTTGGAATCTGACCCACGGTGTAAGCCTGTTTCCAGATAGGTCTTGCACCAAAGTAAGTAACTTACACTGAGATCAAGTCTTTTGGAATCTGACCTCTGGTGTAAGCCTGCTTATAGATAGGCCTAAAACCGAAGTAAGTCACTTAAACTGAGAGCGAGTCTTCCAGAATCAGGACAGGCTTACACTGGAGTAAGTCACTTACACTAAGAGCAACTCTTCTGGAAGCTGGCCCAGTATATTAAAAAAAAACTAAAATCCACAAACCAGCAAGTCCTGTTGTAGCGCACTTTAAGACTCACCACCATATGGATGTAGAAGGGCTACAAGCAACAGTTTTAGACCAAATTTGTGTTGGATAATTTGAAAATGTAGATATTAAATCTAGGCTGTTATACAAAGAATCAAATTGTATATTAAAATATGATACTCTGGTTCCTAAAGGTCTTAATGTAGAATGTAACTGAAAGGTTTTTATTTAATTAATTATTTTAATATGTGATTGTTTTTTAATTAATGGTAGTATATAAGGATTGTTTTTTCTGTTAATGTTATACTCTGAAAAGGCTTGTGAGCCAAGGTGCTAAGAGAAAGAAGTTTAAATAAAAGTTTTTTTGGATTATCTGGCTTTGTGGCTTTATGGTTTGTGGATTTTGGATTTTATTCTTGGTTTGCGTGTTGTTTGATATTGAAAAACGAAACTTCCACCTTTTTAGTGACTCTCGTAAAACTGTCATTTTATGTACCTACATATTTGATTAACATATAATAGGGCCTTCAGCTGAAGCAGTGTTGTCTGTCCACCCTACAAATATGCAGGGACATACTGCACATTGAGCTGATGTGCATAGCCATTGCAGGGCATCATGTGGCTTCACAATTGCTATACAGTGTGAGCTACTGACACAGTTCATAGCCATGACTATGAGGTGTATACACAATAAACCCTAATGTGGAATGTGTGACACAGGTCACAGAAGTCTATACAGATGACACCCCTGCACATCTGCAACCATATTACTGATACCTGGCAACTATGCCCACACATCGTTAACTTACAAGTACTCTATGTACCACATGCCATCTGTGTACCTCACACACATGAGGAGCAGGCATGACAGTGATGTCTGACACCAGCAAGGTGAATGTACTATATCTGTGGCTTGATGTGGATGTATGTGTATGTTGTGCAACACATGTATGTATTTGGAAACTGTATAGGTGGATGCTTCCATGTCATGACACACTCAATATGTTCAAGACATGTTATGTGGTGGTTTCATGTTATGCCTTCACAAGCTGTACAGAGGCCTGTATGATGTTTAGTGTTTCACATCTGCTAGCACATGACATTGTGTGACATTCATAGCAAAGGTATACTCCACAAGGGTATATCCTGTGGGCCAGGCATACTCCAGCTCCAACACATTTAGAGTGTGTGCACACATATGCTCTCTGTACAGTACTGTTCATAGTCCCAACATGTGTAATGCTGATATGTAGTACCTGTCCCTACAGTGGAACACACCTCCACCATTGTATTCACTGTTGTCCACACATCTGGCAATGACAGTTTGGAAGGTTTAGTGTAGGTCTTTCATATAGTCTTCAGTTGTTTCACATAGGTAAACAGTGTGATGCATTGCAGGTCTGACCAGTGTCCATTAACGGGACCACCATACATTATGTGTACGTGTGTTATGGCAGATAGCATGCAATTAATACGTTCCGTGCATTATCAAGCCTGGTAAATAATAACAATCTCACCTGACACAGGCTGTTGTCACTGCAAAATGCCAGAGGTACCTAAACAGGAGTTTCACAGCAGTAAGATCATTATCCACACCTGTGTGATAGCTACAGGGTGCAATGTCCATGTTAGCACATAAGCCAGTAAAATACACTATACTATGGGGTATGCACATCTGTGCATACATAGATTAGCAGACTATAGTATGTGGCATGTGTGCATACATGTCTTGCATATGATGTTACATTACATATTGTACAGTAGCACATGTAACTATGTGATATATAGTTGTGTTTTAAGTGCAGTAGTGACTTACCAGGCAACTCCAGGCTCGGTGGTTGAGAGACATCCACCTCCACAATACCAGCAAAAGCTTGTGGGTGGAGGTCTGCAGGTGTCCCCAGGTTGGCCAGTAGCTCCTTGGTACATGTGAGTGGGGGCTGGGTGAGTAGCCCCCCACCTGTTGTACCTTGTTCCATGGCAATTGCATTAACATGCTGTTTCACCCGTCTTATCAGGTCAGTGCAGTGTCGGCACACCTGCTGATAGGTGCGATTGTGACCATCAACATCATTTACTCTCCTGCAGAGTTCCTCCCACAGGGCATCCTGCTGCTGTGCATCATGTGGCACATGGCTGAAGAGCGTTGTGTAGTTGTTGAGGAGGTATGGGATGAGGACCTCATCCTCCAAGCAGCTGTAGGCTGGCAGTCTGCTATGTGGCATACCTGGAAGACATAACGATGGAGACAGGTCACAGTAACTCACACAGAAGTACAGCAGTACAGCTGAACATACATGTGTATCACATTTATTAAGATTACAAATACGTCTTTGTAAATCTACATGACACTAACACCACTGACATGTATAAGTCACACATATTTGACACCTACTGGTGATGTGATGTTATCGCCATATATGTATGCGCCATGTGATGACATTGCTCATACACCATGTGGATGTTGCCTTGACGTGGGCATGTCTGTTTGCCTGTAGTGGTGTCTTTACCTATCAGCACATGCCTGGATGTGTTCACATTAATGCAATCTACCTTAATGCTGTGTATATGCCACATATATAGTCATACATAACCATTAGGGACATGACCTGTGACCCTGCAGACTTGCAAGCATGTATGTGTTTTGCCATATACATCTACATGGCACTGTACAGCTGTGTAGCATCCTGCCATGTATTGCCTGTGTTGCACATGTGTAACACATGGTACAATAGCTAGCCTGATGGTATTTGCAGGATTGGATATCAACTATAGCATGTATGGTCATAGTGATCTAGTAGGCTATTTGCCCTGGGCCATTTATGAGCCTAGTTACCTAGCTGTAGGCAATAGACAGGTAGGTTTCAGTGGCTAGTTCAAGCAGTGCCACAGAACTGATACACATGGTTACTGATATATTTGGCATGTCACAGAGAGGGGCGATGTGCAGCTTCACTGGACAGGGATGCATAGTATGGCAAAAGTATGTTAAGTGTATGGGACAGGGATCTGTCAGGCATGTTGTGAGCCTTGTACTAGAAAGGTGGATGTCCATGACGTATGTGTTTATTTGGGATCAGGATGTGTTAAGTGTAGCATGTCCAACACCTCTGGGTTTGACATTGCTTTATTCAGGGTAGGCTACATACTACATAGTGCATATTGGGATTGCGAAGGGCAGTGTAGGCCATCTACACATGGGCAATAACCCTTAAAGGAAATATGTGATCTATTATGGTCACATGGGTGTTGTGCATGGCTGAGCAGTTATCTCTATATTCCTGGCTGGCACCCTGTCATGATTAGGGGTGCGACATACGACTACCTGTCTTTTGTGGTGACGTAACTATCAAAGGGAAGTACTGTCCAGCTGCATCCCATACACACAGTTGTCATTATTTTGACCGCTGTCTAGGTGGTAGTTAATGGGTACAGGGTTTGTAACATAGGGGATGGCAATGCAATACTTAGCTGACAGATTATGGCCATACATCACACACCACACATCTGACACACTAAGGCCCTTCTGTATGTTGAACGCAGCACACAATGAGTCGACTATTGCTCCTAGTTCATAGTCATTTGCAAACATCAATAGGCTGATGCCTTCTGTGTTAGCCTGTGTGGTATAGATAACAAAGAGGAGGAGTACCAGGAATGACCCCTGTATTACTGTGGCTGGCACTGGTTTGATGTGCGTGTATTTGTCAGACACCTTCTGTAGTGTGGGTTCTGCCAGCAGTCCAGTTGACAACCACTTCTGTGACATAGGAATATACACCTAGTTTACTGAGTGTAGCTAGAACACGGTATGGGTGATGGTGTTCTACGACCTGGCAAGGACATGATATGCAGTGTGAATCAACCCTACTGTCATCTACATCTGTACCGAGTACATCAGTTACGGTGACCATGGTTCATGGCCATACAGACCAGAATCAGCAGGGTAGTTGTGCACTATGTCCCATTATCAATGGTGTCTCCCCCTTTGTGGAGTGTGATAACTGTTGCTGTGCACCATTCGGTGTGTACACAGATTGACATGGAGCTATGATTGAACATGATGTGTATGTGGATAGCTGAATGTTCTTACATTTGTGTACGATACACCCGGGGATGTTGACAGGTCCCATGAAAGCTGTATGCATGGCTTTAGAGAGTGCAGCTTGTACCTGCATAGTTGTTAGTACAGGGGCCCTGTAGTGTACATGGATATATTACTAAGTGTACCTGTTGGGGGTGGGGGGAAGTGGGAGTGGGTTTAGGTTCTCTGAGACCCTATCTGGATGAATGGGTGCTATTTCTGTAAGTACAGTACTTCCCATACCATAGTGCTGTGCAGCACGGCAGATCTTGTCATTGCTATTACGATTAATGACACAGCTATAGCATGCTCTGTGCTTGGCCTCATAATATGTGGCTGATTAGTTTCACAGTAGCTTTACATGGTTTTATATGGTGTATCTGAATCTTACTGAGGCTGACCAGGGATCAACTACACTCATGTGTGTTCACTCATGCAACAGTTACTACCTTCTGTGGTACAGTTTAAAGCATGGTACCACCAGTTTGCCTACTTGTTTGTGTTGGGTTGAATCCTGGTTCTGTTTCAATGGCACAATCACTGCAAATATGTGACTGCTTAAGGTTCATTTGTGTAGGATTTAGCATTTGCACATGCATTGTCCATCTGCATGGGTGCCATGGCATTCACCACTCTGCTCTTAGGAAACATAACATTGGCATTGGATACTACCTATGTGTAGCATACTGTTAGTCCTGTTTGTGTGACTACTGTGGTCCAGGTCAGTGGGGTCAGTGGACTTCAACATGCATTGAGCGCAGATGTTGGTACATGAGGAGTCTTCCTAGTTCATAATGGAATAGTTGAGAGTAGCCATTATTATGGTTTTGTCTCAGACCTAATCTTCCCCATTACAGCACATTATGGCAGTTGGGAAGTCCACGGCCTGGTGGGTGATCTGTCTCAAGGTGCATTTTGAATTCCACTTTGGCACAAAGGTAGTTGCTCAGCATAATGCATCTGATGTTATGCAAGTGCAATTAGCGTGGGGGTGTACATATCCTTCAGGAATATGGACACACCTGTGGCCCATGTGTTCCAATAAAGGATAATGGGCAAGAGGTGAGGTATGTGTTATAACATGGTCATGCAGGTGTGCTTTCCGGAGCGTTGAAACATGTCTCAGCCACTGCACAGATATGTTCTCCATGTTAGGGATTGACATATGTGTGTCCATATAGTGTTTCTGGCATGTATCATTGTGTAGCGAGACCCACAGTTTATTTCTTGGCTGTCCCTGTAACAGCAGTGGACCCTCACTTGAACAGTGCATGATGAAGGCACTATAGGGGAAGCATGAGCCCTAGGCAGTATCCAGATTCCCAGGGGTGACAGGTGCAGGCCCTGTCTGGCAAAGCATCATGGTCTGTCAACCATGTTATCCCAGGACAACAGATACTGGGTACCCTGTGACATGCACCACTACACTAGACAATTGTGGAATATAATCCTTTTGTCCCTGTACTGCAGTATCATTCTGGCCAATGGCAGAATGCTACCCAGGGATTGGGACATACCTGCATGGGCTACAAGACCCGACAGTTCCTACATGTGTTTCCATGCAGTCCAGGCTACTGCATCACAGGTCCTGCACAACAACATGGAATATGCCATAGCCATGTGTATAGTTCAAAAGGTGGTCTGAGTGTATGAGTATAAGGCTAATCATGGCAGACAGGCAGCTGACAGTACATATGCCCTCGTATAGGTTGGTGTGCAACATAGTGCTAGAGTTTGCATTCACAAATGTTTACTGTTGGGCATGTTTCCAGTCATGTGTGTAGAGGTGTGGCACAATTATGCAAACTATGTCATACAGTTTGTGTATTTTGGTGTCTGTTTCTTCCTGCTTTGGGGGGGTCACTTGTTTGGCCAGATACTTAGACGTGTCTGTGAATGTGTGTGATTTCCGGTAGTGTGTGTGGGTGTCCTTACTGTGTTCTGGTAAGGGTATGTGTTGGTTGTGTTGGTGAGCTGCATGTGTTAACCTGCACCTCATGACTGTCCAGTCCAGTCATGGCTGTAGACTGGGCTGCCTTCCAGCTTACCCCTGTAGCAGCATCCCAAACAATGTGTGGGGTGTGGTGTTAGATGGGTCTGGTAGTGTACATGGCATAGAGATTACATTCCCCCAGGATGGCCACATACACAAAGATGACATTAGGAAACACCAGTAACTGACTAGTGGACATGCCTGTATGAGCAGTCAGTACTACAAGTACCAAGTACTGTATTTAGTTTACGTATTGCCTATGAAGATGTTTTAGACAGTGATGCTCACATGTAAATATTTGTGTTATGGACGTGACAACAATGGCTATTACGGAAACATTGTAGCTACCTTTAGCAGCAATCCTCCTCTGAGGAGCACATCACATCCTGTTAGTTGATTACAGATGATGCAAGTGTCTACAGATCTGTTTCTTTCTCTGGGTATATACTCACATATCCACCAGGACCATGAGCTCTGTTGGGCACAGACACCCACTCTCCAAACAGAGTCATGTATCAATAGGCTCTGATGCCACTATCCACATGACCAGGGTATAATCAGCTAGTGTGAGCCATCACCTCTGATGCAGCCATTACACATGGGCAGCTGTCTCCTACATCTTACACTCCTACTGCAGATGTTACACTGGAGCTAAAGATGATATGCAACCTGTTTCATTACCAGTGCAGTGCACTACCTTACATACAGTATGTGCAGGTGACTGTTAGGTTGGCAATGAGAGGTTGGGTTGCACAAACCTGGTGGTTCAACCAGTGTGTCTGTACTCTCAATATCTACTCTATGTAGGGGTGCACATAGCCATTTGGCCCAGCCCTGTAACAAGGGTCACTACACATTTGCATAACATGTACACATGCACAGCTGTTATTGCTTGCAAATGATAGTAGAGAGGTGGATATTGCATGTGTTATGTGCATGGATAGTTACCTGGCTCTTCCAATTATCTCTGCTATCATGCTGCTAACCTGTCAGATGAATACTAATGCTATGTATCCTGTTATTGAGTATTGTAATTGCCAATAGACATAACTACTGTTTGCATAACATAACAGAACTGCTATGTAGAATAGAATACAGATCTGCCTAGAATGCTGTACATTACACAGTTATTGGCACAATATCCCACAATGCACACCATATTTGCATGGTAAGCCCACCTTTAACATGTCCATCTTACTTATACACCCATACATACGTCAACTGTTACAATATATCGACATATACTATCCCCTGTTATAGCACATACTTGTTGGACCAATCCTGACACTGACAGTGGCTGGAAGCAAATTGGTGGGCTCCAAGCCCATATCATCCCTTGTGGTATATGCGGAGTGTGCTGTGTGACCTACAGCAGTACACACATAGAATACTACAAGCGTTACTACTGCTCAACAATACATTGCTACAAGATAGCTATTTCCACTATATGCATTGATTACACTGTAATTCTTACAGTACAGGTACTACATACACAGACATACTACATGTTATACATACCCTCTTAGTAATTGGAGGTGTTATTAACAAGAGTAATACTCGTTTTCGGTTTGTCTTCCACTGTTTTGTACTGTCCTACAGGTAGATACAGATGGTTTGAATGTGTGACAAGGCAACCTTTTATAGTTACAGATCAGTAACATGTGCTATCCTGATGGCCAGTTGGTGCTCCTAAGTAGCTAATTACATGCACATCAGCTGCGCTGCTACTGCCTTAGCCAATGCCATGGCTACAGTGGAGTATAACTGAGTACTCCACTTGGGTGTTGTCCCTTTGCCTTACTTGTGAGGAAGACAGTGTGGAAGTTTTGTTTGGAATCTATTGCAACAGCTGTATGGAGACGAACAGTAATATATTGTGTGTAATGCCTAGAGGATTTGGTCTAAATGTGAGTACTGCTGTTATATTTCTGAACATTGCTACTTGTGCATGGGTTTGTCTGTACCTAATACGTCTGCATATGTCTCAGTCTGGCTGAGTTGTCTGACCAGCTCAAGGCTGCATAGCTATGCATATAATGTTAGGGGGTTTACAGTGTGCTTACCAGACATATTTAGTTTGGTGTTACTGTGTATCATACTATGCTAAAAATCAGTACTCTATAAAACTTCCTGGTGCACGAACATTTCAACCTTCTGGAACGGGATTAGTTCATACAAACCTTGTTACATCAGCAACTGTTCAATTGTATAACAGCAACTATTTCACATAGGGCCATGTTAGTGTGTCTGTGTCCAGGTATGTTAAGGTTTCAGCAGATGTTGTACAGTAGTTGCATAATTGGTTATGGTATGACAGTATGTATTGATGTAATTATTTTGGTTGTGGGGTAGATGTTGGTGGGTGTACATAGCACATGCAGGTGTGTAGGAACCCCTTTTATACAAAGTCTATATGTGTGTGGGTGTTCTTTCCCTATGTGAACACCTATCCCTTAGTGGACTAATACTATGGTAACTGCAGGCTGATTCATTAAGGCACTATTAAATGCATCCTGTATAGCATGCAGGTACTGTTAGTCCTTAAATCCTTTTGGCAATACATCGGAATGTAATAAAGGTTTGCAAAATGAAAGCTGTTTGTGTAATTCTGTCATGGATATTTGCAGTCATTGCAGTTGTGCTGGTGACTGTGTCCATAGAACATATTTGTAATAGTGTATTGGCATATGCTCTTCATATGCATATGTTATGTTCATATTGTTTGGGGGGGGGAGTGGAATGTGTGATTGCTATGGTCCATGTTATACTCAGATATGACCACTTTGGATGCTGTTTACAGACATGTATGTGTGTGTGTGTATGTGTATATATATATATATATATATATATATATACACACACACACACATATATATATATATATGTATATATATATATATATATATATATATATATATATATATATATGTGTGTGTGTGTGTGTGTGTGTAGATATATACATTATTGCATATGTTTATATGTACCTCCAGAGATGTGTAGATGTTTTTAACCTATCTATATATCTGCATATATATGTAGACCTGTATATATCGACATGTCTCTATGTATCTCTCTCTCTCTCTCTCTCTCTCTCTGTATATATATATATATATATATATATATATATATATATATAAGCATACACCTATACACCTTTAATTGGGCACATGGCGGGTTGTCCTATTTCAACACATTCCTCCCTTTTGTGTTTTAACCTGTCTGCATACACAACTGGGATAGGTACATTCCAGGTAGCTTAGTGTTAGGTTACTCTGAGGATGGAGTACATGGTTGCGGGTTCTACTCCTGGAAGTTGTTATTATTTTACCTCTCAGAGTAGGCACTTCTAGGGAAAGTGTGAATAATGCACATTTACGTGGTTGTGAGCAGGTTTCCCGTGGTCTGCATGACGTTAAGCAAAGGTCAAAAGTGTGCAGCGCTTCTCCGTTTACCATGTTTCAACGCCTTTTACTGTCTCGCAAACACATGGAAACCCGCTTACAACTGCTTAAGAGTACTTTAATCCACCTGCTTCCAAAAGCCCTTATTCTGGCCCTCAAAATAACCTTACAGTCCTTGCAGGTCTTGAACCCGGGACCATGAACACCACAGTCTCTGACTTTACCACTAAGGCATCTGAGATATGTATAAATGTTATGGTGTTTAGAATATACGTTGTACTACAGACATTCCTCACTACTGAAAACAAATGTGACAGTCAGCTGGTGTACATATGTCTGATACATGTTAATGTTCATATGTTTGTGAAATTAGGTGCTGCAATGTGACATGACAGGGTGTATTATGAATGAGAAAGGTTCTTCCTTTGTGTCCTTTTTATATTGTCCCCATACTCCATGTATGCCCCTCCAGTTTACTTATTGGACATCTGACCCAGGCCCTCCTTGATGCATGATTGCATTACCCATCATTCCTCCCCCACCCCAATCTTCACATACACAACAACCACCCCTTTTATGGTGAATTAGGTTAATATTAATTGTTATAATAGCAGAGCTACATGTGTTTTGTGTACACTCTAATTTCTTTGGAGTTTTTCTGTGTCATGTAGTGTGTTCATAGATGTTTATATATATGGCTATTGATGTAACTGTATATATGTGTGTGTGTGTGTGTGTGTGTGTGTGTGTGTGTGTGTGTGTGTGTGTGTGTGTGCAGGCATCACTGACATATGTATATATATATATATATATATATATATATATATATATATATATATATATATATATATATATGTATGTATATATTTCATATTAGTTTGTAACAGTAATACATATGTAGACTGGAATGTGCTGGTTCACAAACTACAGTACATTACAATGTACTGTACATATGTACACAAAGTGACTGTCCCATTTGTGATCATTACAGTGAAATGCATATGGTATAAGGTGTAGTCTCAAGACCATGAAACATCTGTACACCTCGGATGGCTTAGTGGTAAGTCCCATGATTATAGTGTGCATGGTCCAGGGTTCGACACCTGCGATGCTTTACAGATGTTTTTTACTGCAGAATAAGGCTCATTTAAGCAGTTGTAAGCATGCTTAAAAATGTTTGTGTGACATTATAGCAGCGGTTAAACCCAGTTAAACAAACTTTGTAACGTATAACCTGTGCGCGCAAACATAGCCATATCTGCTAACTACTCTGGATATATACATGTCAGTGATGTAACATCTCACTATGTCAGAGAGAAATGTACCACTACTCCATCAGAGTTGTCATAAGATTACATTCTGTGTTGACTGTAGTCTCCAGCACACATGGGTTTATATGGGTGTTTCGAATGTTTATTATACAGAAGATTACTACCTATATATGCAAGCTGTGGTTAAGGTATACTTCTGCACATGATAAACATCCCTGTCTTTATCAAGATTGTAACCTCGAATGCACAGATACTATGCGGATGCTGTAACCATTACACTGTTGACATTAACGTTGCTTCAGCCTATTTCCTATTTAGATGATTTCTGTGTGTAAGCTAGGCTAAGCAAAGGGCGGTGTCCCCCAAACTCACTGAGCTTTACATACCCTTGAAATAACAACATATAACAAATGTACTGTGAGACAATACATTACATTCGTAACTGCATTAGGCATAGCCCCTCACTTGACACACTTCGAGGGGAACCTTGTTGTGTGAATGGGTATATACCCCTGGGATCATGTGTCCCAGAACCATACAGCCAGGTGGTGGGGGAGCCTGTCCAGTTTGATAGCTGCAAGACCTGCTGGGGGAATTGAATGGTGTTGAATTGCCACATTAACATGCCCTCTTTAGATCACTAAGTGCCCCTATCACCCTCCACAACCCCAGTCTTCAACAGCTTCCAGCAACTCTACCTGGAATTGCTTCATTGGCTATGCTTGACAGAGGCTCAGTTACTTCTTCAATGGTGTGGGGAAGGCCAGCACACTGTAGCTATGTTCCTAATTGCCTTTGGGCAGATAGGTAGTAGGCTATCTGTGAACCTCTAATGTGCAGGCCATCACAGCCATAATATGTGAATAAACAGACCTTCAGATCACAATATAAAGTGAGAACTCACCATGTAGTCAGGAAACAGTTGAGTACAGCAAGAACATACAGAACACTGACACTTAGTCACTCCAAAAGCCTATTTTGGAAGCTGGAAAACTTGTATAAGTTTAAGGCTTTCTATTGCTTACCAGTAGGTTACCTACAGGGGAGATGAAAAACAAGCACAGATGGGGAACATGCATGCAATGATACCATACCGGCCTATGTGTCAGCCTTAGGCTTTGGAATACTGGCCAAGGCTATTGGCGCCCCCATGGTGCCTTATTTGGGAGAGTTTCAAAGGTGAATACCAGCTCCATAAACAGCACAACAGCATTCAATGAGGATTATGCTACTCAACACCAGGGGTTGTGATCACAACATGCATGCACTCACAGCACTCCTCAAGATGGACAACATCAACATTTGTGCATTAACTGAAATCTGTCTTAAGGCTCTTGAGAGCACACCAGCACTATCAGACTACAATCCATACCAAACATTTCAGCCACAGACCATGGATTGACAGACATGGAGGGGCTGTATCCATATTCATCAGGGATATCTACACCTCCAGGTTAGTGGGGCAGCACGATACCTGTTATCATCCATGTGCAGCTAACATCAGCCACAACTGCTATGTGGAATGTGGCCTGCTATGGATCACCCACATGACCCAGGACCTCCAGTCCACCTACATGGAGACAGTGGAGAACATGACAGGCCTAATGCACACCCTGGCATTGGTCACTGTCAACTACCATAGCATTAACTGGGAAATGTACTCTGGTACTCACTTCCAGGCCCAGCGCTTCCTGGAATGTATCACCTCATACGTCCTGTATCAGTTAGTAACCTCCCTAACATGGGGTGGAAGCTACTAGATGTGGTCATCACCAACATGGGCAACAGGTGCACCACAGCAGAAGTTATCCGGTCACTGGTTAGATCTGACCATGAACTATTCACTGTTTCCACACCCAAGCACCTCCCCCACCCATGGATACCACAGTGTGTACCTTTCCTACAGCTAAATTTACAGTACTAATGACAGAGGTGGGGGGGTTTCACAGCCCCCACACTAAGGAGAAACACTGCTCAAGATACAGACAGATTTACAAATGCAGTCTATAAGCACCTACACGGATGTATGGATCGTGCCATCACTGGTAAACCAAGACTCACTCCTCCTAGACAAGGACACCGGTCTGGTGGACCTCTACAATAAACAGCCTCCTACAGAAGTAGGACAGTGTTCCAGACACACAGCAAATCCCACGAAGGGCAGACATCTGTGACCACTATTAGTATGATACGTAGGTCCCTCATGACATCATCCAAGGCTAGCATCAGCAGGAGAATACGCAAGGATTCAAAAGATAACCACAAAGCCTTCTTTGGCTATGTCAAAGATCTATGTGATGACACACAGATTTGCACTGTGCCAGTGAAATATAGCACAAAATATGCTGACCCTACTGATATCGCCAACATCCTTGCAGATACATTCGGTGCATACTTTACCCCCTAAATAGCCCACAACACTACCCAAAAGGTACAGTATCCCAACCATCAGAGACACACAGGTGGAAATGGCCCTCTCTAACAGCAGAACACAGCATCAATGGAGGCATATATTGACCCAGACTGCATCTTGCAAACTGTACAAGACAACCTGCCCCCCACCTAATTAAGCATTCCTACCTCAGCCTCTCTACAGGCTACATGCCCATACAATGGCACATGGCAACAGTTATTCCACTCCATCATGGTGGAATCACAAATGACCATGGTAACTACCACCCCATAAGCCTGACTAGCCTGGTCTGCAATGGTATGGTCCACATCCTCATGTCACTCATTAACAATGACATTGGTAACCTTCGAACACGTGACCCAACCCAGGTCAGCTTGGTTGAGTGCAGTTCATGCCTACTGAACCTGTTGGACGTCTTACATACAGTCACCAAGACATTAGATGATGGAGGAGGTGGTTCACACATACTACCTGGACCTCACCAAGGCTTTTGACACCATGCCCCACTCAGGTATTATTGATAAATACACCAGCCTGTACATTCACCCATACATCACAGGCTGGGTTGCTAACGGGCTTACACACCAAACCCACATGGTATGACTAGCGGTCTTCAGGTCCAACTCTTGAACAGTCACAACTGGTGTCCCACAGGACTCAGTCCTGGGAGGCCTACTGTTTGGCATATACATCTCAGATGTACAGGCAAAAACAGGTGGACTATGGCAGACCATGTTTGCAACGGCTGCAAACTGGGAGCAATGTTTGATAGTCCAGCTGACACAGACATCCCTCAAGGGGCCTCACAGAGAATGTCACAGGGTGCCAACGACACGGCCTCCAGCCAAGTGCCACTAACTGCATGGTAATTCCATTGTGGAATTGGCACCCACATATTAACACATGAGCGGCAGCCACTATAATACAGACAAGGTAATGGGGTATCTGGGGATTAAGGTAGATAGTGATCTCCCCTTTGACAATAATATCTCCACAGTAGTTAGAACATCCTTCTATGTAGGCCATCTGATTACTAAAGGATTCTCATCTAGACATGCTGGGGTTATAGTGCCCCTTTACTCATCACTCATCAGTCCCATCATAGGGTATGATAACCCATGTGGGATGTACCCCAAAGGACACGTCCAACAGCTGGGGGGTCCACAAATGTACCTCACCAAGGGGAATACTGGCCTCCAACATATGGCCTATGCAGCCAGACTGAATAAACTCCTGCTTTACTCAGTGGCATCTCATTTACCCAGAGATGATCTCCACTGGCCAACACAGCCATGTCAAACTCAGGTTTGATGGATATGCTCCACCTATGGGAATCCATGTCACAGTGAGCCATACACTGTAGTGAACTGACCTTGCCACAACAATAACTGGAAGATGCTGGAGGGACAGCTTCCTGTCAAAGACACTTCCCATACTTTGGAACAACATTCCTAACTACATTATACAGAGCCCCTCACTAACACTCTGCAAGAGAATCCTTGAAGGATGGATGGGGAACAGTAGATGCACCCCAGAGATCCCACCATTGGCTCTGCTCCACAGAGGGACAGTTAATGAATCAATGGGGTGGCAAAAGCTGACACATTTTGGCTGGCCTCATGAATGGCCTCTGGCAGTTGGCCAAGTACCTACCGATGAATCTATACATACAGTATCTGCATATGCTGATAGCTTAATTTACTGTTCAGGTGTTGACTTACCTTTTGCCAATGGATGTTGTGTGTGCAATAGTTGAGGTTTGCCTATGTTGGATGCACACAGTAGACTGCCTATACATGACAATTTACAGGTAGTCTTGTGTGTGCCATCCATTTTTACTGTGTGTGCAGGTGAAGAAAGGTGTCAGTCCCTAGGTGCCTACACTGTCAGTGTATGTGCTATATGTTCCCTCTTTGCCAAGGCATGGGCATACTGGACACGCCTCTGTCTGCCTACTCGGGCTGGCTCAGGGTGTTCATGGTCTGAGTACCTCTGTGCCTGTGGGGTCCTTGGCAATGGTGGTGGGCTGTGAGGGCCTTCACCATTCTGTCCATGCTGCAGCTGTTTCCACAGGACCATATTGTGTAGCATGGCACACACCATGAAGATGTGGGCACATGTGCCTGGAGAGTACTGCAAGGCTCCACCAGATATGTCCAAGCAACGGAACCATGATTTCAGCATCCCAAACACACGCTCTATGATGATTCTGGTTTGTGCGAGTGCCTCATTATGGCATTCCTGCATGGGTGCGTGTGCATTTCTGATGGGAGTCATCATCCACGGTTCCAGTGCATAGCCAGCATCCCCCACCAGGTGGTCATTTGGGATGTCCCCCCGGGAAATAACCGATACAGCTGTGAGGCATGCCAGATGTGGGAGTCGTGATAGCTTCCAGGGTTGCCAGCATACACATCCATGATAATGCCCTGGGCATTGCACATGACCTGGCAGTTGATGGAGGGGTATCCTTCCAGTTAATGTAGCACCTACCGTGTTCACCAGATGGTGACGTGATGTGTATGTGCGTGCAGTCTATTGCACCCAGTACCTCCGGGTATTCTGCCATACACTGGAAAAGATGCATATTGCTGGCCAACTCCTCCTGCGTTCGGGGGAAGTATATGTACTCATTGGCATGTGATAACATGGCATCCAAGAGCTGGTGTAGTACCCTGGATGCTGATACCTGTGAGATACCTATGATATCCCCAGTTGGTCTTTGAAAGGTACCTGTAGCTAGTAATCTCAGGCTTACACATACCTTTGTATCCACTGGGATGGATTCCCCTCTGTTTGTTTTGGCTCTGAGACGTGGCCAGCACAGCTCCACAAGTTGCTGTAGGGTGTCCCTGTCCACCCTGTAATGCTCTACTATCTCCAGATCATGTAGCCCCTGGTAGGTTAGCCTGGGTCTGAACACTCTCCTCCTCCTCTGGTGCCTGCGGTGGTCGTGTGAATCATCCTCCACACCACCTTCAGTCTCCAACACATGCTGGTGGAACAAAGCTATGGCAGCCCCTAACATGTACATAATAAAAGTTCCCCATCTGTATACACCACTGGTACAGAGTGTATGGGAATACACAAATGTGTATGAGGTGCTTTCACACTTTATAGTATTGTGCTATGGATGCTGCTGATGTAAGTGGGTGTGTATGAACTATTCCAGCTGCTACGTGTCTTAATTATTAGTTTTGCAATGAGTACTGTAAGTGTGGGACCTTTACTGTGGAGATCTACTTGCCTGCCTTGATTAATCTGTTGCCTTGTAATTCACTTTTAGACCTGGATCCCCTCCCATTATCAGGCATGCATCCACCCGCCATCTTTCTTGTTTTGTAATTTCCCTACCCAGTCATGGCAAAATGTGCCTTGTAGCTGATATACTGCATATCGGCTTTGTTCTGCTTTGACACTTTGCTGTTTTCTTTGCAGTACAGCCCCTCCCCTTCCCTGTTCTGTTGGTAGCTGCTTGCAGCCTTGTTAGTTGTTGTCAATGGCCAACTGTAGGCTCCTAGGTGTTAATTAGTCATTTGTACTCCAGTTTCACTGCTGCAGCATTTCCTTATTTCTTTACTATATCCTTCCTGTTTCAGCTGCAGTGAGCACCACGCATACCCGTTTGCCGGGTTTACATGCGTTTTCATCTCCATTCACATGCATACTCGGTTACCTTGTGTACTCTCAGCTAAGCATAGCTATGGGCAATTCGACACACCCCTATCCTGCAGCTTTGCCTAGCTATTAGCAGACCGGTTTAGCAATGTTGCAATGTGCTTACAGCAATTACAACACACCCCTCGCTTGATATCATCTTTATCTCAAGGGCTCAACTCGGTGTTATAATGCTACGCTGTGAGGTGCATCCTTACAGCATCGGGGAATCTGCGATTCACTATTACTCCTCTCATTTGCATGGCATTGCCTACTAATTCCTAGCTACTGCGCATACTACTGTTACTGCCCCTTAGCAACCCTTGTGCCATGAGTATGGTGTAGCATGCCTGCCATTGACTATTATGGGGAAATCATGATATGTGTTTCATTGCGGTTTTATTCTATATTTTTATATATTCCTTGCAATCCCCTTTGTGCACTGCTGCCCTGCACTTCCACGTCACGATAGTGTGACTATATATATATATATATATATATATATATATATATATATATATATATATATATATATAAAATGTTAATTTTCTATTTTGTACATTTTTTTTATGCCAATGGCTATTGGCATATATTAACAATATAATACATGTGTTTGGTCGGCTGTCATGGCTCCGATTTTATGTTTGTAAAAATGTAAACCATTTTCTACGGTTTACATTTCTGCATGCTTACACTATGCCTGCACCACTTCCTGAATCGCTACATACCTTCATGTGCATGCTACACTGCTGCACATGCAGTAATTAGCATACAAGGCTCAGGAGTTGTGCGGGCGTAGCGTACGCAGGTAGTGCATGTGGGAACAGTTCGTACCTGAATCGCTCAGTGGTCATCTTTGGTGTTAGAACACTGACGCTATGCCTGCACATGGCGCAAGTTTCATGAATCCCGGGGTATGTCTTTAAATTATGAGGGGAAACAAGTGCTGACGTCATTCATAATGTGTGAGAATGTACGGCCAGGGGGATGGTTTACTGAATGAGAATTTGAAAATAATGAGAGTTATTTGTAAGTATATAAAGATATTTTTCTTTTTTAAACTTATGTTTATGGTCAGATGAAGCCACAGTATGTAGTGAAAGCGCTAACCAGTCATTAAAAAGGTTACTTATAATATATGCTGCTTGGAGCCGTATTTCGTAGTACCACTGTTTTTATCTTTATTACTGCTGTTACGTGCTTGTCGCAACTGTATACGTTTACCAGCTGGTTGTTTTTTAGTATTTGATTTTATATATATATATATATATATATATATATATATATATATATATATATATATATACATATATGTATGGGTCTAGGACCAGTGCTCGAGCGGCCATTTCACCGAATGTGAAATGGCTGGGCATTCTTATGCAAAAGTGCTTTTCACCGAAGAAGCACTTTTTGTAAGTATGCCTGTTGCGGAGATCGCACTACATTGGGGATAAGGGAAAACTCCCTTTTCCCCACTGTAGTGCGACCACGGAGTGAGAATATAAATGTAGGGGGGTGGGGGGTGCAGGGGGGGGCCGCCCTCCCTGCAAAAACATAAATGTAATGTTTTTTTTTTTAACACACTTTAACAAAAATGCTTTTTTGGTGAAAGCGCTTTCGTTAAAGTGTGTTCAGTGATAGTGGATTCGGACTGTTGAACTTTCAACAGTCTTAGATCCATATATATATATATATATATATATATATATATATATATATATTTCACAGACACACACAGGTACACAGACTCACATGCATGCACATATATATATATACACACACACACACACACACATATGTGTGTGTGTGTGTGTGTGTGTGTGTGTGTGTGTGTGTGTGTGTGTGTGTGTGACTGACAACTTGTCAAAGCCAGAGAAATAAACACAGAAAAAGTCTCCGGCACAATGAAGGTTATCCTTGTGTTGGTAAAAGCAGGCAGACCACTCGAGAGGTAACAAATACTTTAATCCAGGAAATCACTTCAACAAACAAAAACAAAGTCCAAAAACCAGTAGCATAGATCGATTAAGCGCTTTCGTCTCCTTACAGCGGAGACTTCATCAGAATAATTTATGTATCTCGACCATGCTTTTTATACATTCACCATTTTCACTAATTGACAATCATAAAATTGAACGCCATCAGCCTTAAAGCCATAGCGCTACATAAAAACTGAAAACTGTTGTTAGTGGATAAAGCCCATTTAAAAAGACATAGTATTAAATATTTGTTCCTAACAAAGCAAGTTAAATACCCTACGAGAAACAAAAAATGTATATAACAGTCGCAGGCTGCAACTTAAAATAAGATTTACATTAAGATTTAAGTACAAAGTCTTAAAATGTATTAACTTAGTAAGTCTAAATTCCTGTGTATTCCTAAACAAACTCATAACGGACCTATTACTAAAATTCCAAGTCATCATTTTCAGGGAAGCCTAAATCTCTATCAAAAATACATAAAAACCTAAGAAATTTGTTAAAATTGAATATAAAAATAAAAATTGATGCTTAGGTAATAAGTCAACTAAAATAGAACCTGTTTTCATACATATTGGTTTCATCATGCTCAACAAAATAACCGAGTCATCAAATAAATACTAAAACATGTAAATACAAAAGTATGTTGTATACATACTTATAAATGCATAACAATAAATATATAAATAAATAAATAAATATGTATTTATAAATCTTAAATATAAATATATAATTACCTAAATAAATATATATGTTAGGCTTCCTTTATGTAGCGCTATGGCTTTAAGGCTGATGGCGTTCAATTTTATGATTGTCAATTAGTGAAAATGGTGAATGTATAAAAAGCATGGTCGAGATACATAAATTATTCTGATGAAGTCTCTGCTGTAAGGAGACGAAAGCGCTTAATCGATCTATGCTACTGGTTTTTGGACTTTGTTTTTGTTTATTGAAGTGATTTCCTGGATTAAAGTATTTGTTACCTCTCGAGTGGTCTGCCTGCTTTTACCAACACAAGGAAAGCCAGAGAAATGCCGGTACAACTGATCAAACATGTTAGTATTGTTTCTTTAACAGATAATGATATACATATATATATATATATATATATATATATATATATATATATATATATATATATATATACATATACATACATACACACATATATAATTAGCAAGGGGTCTGGGAATGCAGGGGGCTTGCCCATTTCATGAAAGAATATATATTTTTAAATTGATAGGCTGCTGACCAAAAAGTTGTGCTTGAGCTGTTGTTTTTCAATATATATCAAACACTTCAGAGAATACAACAAATAAATAAGAAAATAAATCAGAAGGAATCGAGCCCTGGACCACATTGATAAAAGAATACATGAAAAAAGAGCAATATTTTTAGAATGAATCTAAAATCTAAAATGATTGAAAAAAAAAAAATAAAAAAGATATTTGTGCACGGGTGGCACGCCCCCATATCATTTATTTATTTATTGAACCAAATTCTTTACTTAATAACATCTTCTACAATAAATGGTAGGAGATGTGAGGTTACAGGAAAAGTTACCTGTGAAACTGTTGCAGTTATTTATGCTCTTACATGCCATGTTGGCTTGGTATATATAGGGCAGGCAAGTAAGAAATTCAAAACTAGATTACAGGGACATATTATGGATATTAAAAAAATAAGGAAAATAGTCCTGTGGCCAACAATTTTCATCTTAGAGACTATAGTGATAGTTCTGAAGCTACTATTTTACAGAATTTGACAGTACATAAAAGGGGTGGTTATACCACTATAGGTTATCTGTTGTATAAAGCAACATATTGGTTATATTGAAATTTAGTACTGTACAGCCACATAGTTTGAATAATGATTAATTATTTTGATTAATGATTAATTATTAATAATTTTGGTGTGAGTTTTTTCTTTAAATGTTTTAATCAATTAATTTTTTTTAGTTATGTTGGTTAATTGATATTTTTAAGTATTAAATGGGCAAGTGATGCTTATATTTTCTTTTATAAGGACTATCTATTTTAAATAAGGGATTACTTTAGTGATGCATGAAGAAAACTACAACATCCGATAGCAATTCATAGACATATAGGTTCATAGGTAGGTACTAGGCTATCTGCCCGAAGGCATTTATAAGCCTAGCCAGAATGTGTTGGCTTTCGCCGCCCCCTTAGATTAGTTCCCTGTGCCTCTGTCCAGCAGAGCCATTGAAGTGATCCCTAGGGTAAACTTTCTGTTTCCCATCCACTTGTTAAGGTTTCTCTTGAAGAGGGTTAGTGAGGATCTCTGCCTAATTTAGACTGGAATCTTGTTCCAGAGCATGGGAAGTCTCTGGTACAGGAATCTATCCTTCCAGTACGTCCTATTTATTGTTGTAGTGAGGTTTAGATCCCTGGACTGTGTGGCTCGAAGGGATATGGTTTTCTTTAGGTGGAGCATGTCCATCAATTCTGGGTTGGACATGGCCTTGCATGTCAGGCAGAGATCACCTCTGAGTAGGCGGTATGCAACCGAGTTTCTTCAGACGAGCTGCATAAGACATCTGCTTGAGGCCAGTGAGCCTCTTGCTGAGGTACTTCTGTGGTCTTTCCAGTTGTTGCAGGTGTCTTGTAAGGTACATCCCAAGTGGGGCATTGTACTCTATGATGGGTCTGATGAGTGATGCATAGAGGGGCCCAATGACCTCTTTCGATCTGGATGCAAACCCTTTTGTCATTAGGTGGGCCACATAGAAGGACTTTCTAACCACTTTGGAAATGTGATTATCAAAGGAGAGGTTACTATCTACTTGGGTCCCCAGATCCCTTATTACATCTTCCGTATTTAGGGGGCTACCACCTATGTGGTAGTTTGTGGGTACTTTATTTTTTCCAAAGGGGATGACTATGCACTTTTTGGCATTTAGCTTGAGGCCATGGTTTTGACACCAGGTATCTGTCTCAGTGAGACCTTTTTGGAGGATGTCTGTGTCAGCCAGAGAGTTAGTTATAGCCCCTAGTTTGCAGTCATCTGTGAACTTGGTCAGCCATAGTCCTCCTGTGCTTGCCTGTACCTCTGAGAAGTTTATGCCGAACAGGAGGGGTCCTAGGACTGACCCCTGGGAACGCCACTTGTAACTGGTTTAGAGTCAGACCTAGCTCCTGCAACTCTTACCATGTGGGTTCTGTTCATGAGCCAGCTGGCAACCCATCTAATGATGTAGGGGTTTATGTTCAGGCTGGTGAGCTTGTCTATAATATCTGAGTGGGGAATGGTGTCGAAGACCTTTGCAAGGTCTAGGTAGGCTGTGTGTACCACCTTTCCCTCGTGTATAGCCTTGGTAACTGTCTTACAGAAGTCCACCAGGTTTAGGAGGCATGATCTGCCCTTAACAAAGCCGAACTGGGTAGGGTCCAGTGTTTGGAGGTTTCCAATATCTCTGTTAATGAGATCCATGATGATGCACTCCATAGCTTTGCAGACCAAGCTAGTCAGGCTTATAGGGCGATAGTTCCCGAGGTCTGCTGTGGCTCCACCTTTGTGGAGTAGAATAAATGTTGTTGTGTGCCACTCTGTGGGCATGTAGCTTGTGGAGAGGCTGGGTTTAAACAGTGTGTTTAGGTGAGGCATTAGTTCATCTTTGAGCTCGTGTAGGACGCAGCCTGGGACACCATCCACTCCCATTGATGCTGTGTTTTTGGCTTTGGAGAGGGCTGTTTTAATCTGAGTGTCTATGATTTCAGGGGCACTACATTCTTCTGGTATAGTTATGGGCCCTATTGGGGGTGAGAGGGGGGGTGAAGTTTGTACTGAACCTGTTTGCCAGGATGTTGGCTATATCAGTCGGTTCAGTGTATTTTGTGCCATTCTGCACTAACTCCTAGCAGATCTGAGAATTGCCACTTAGATTCTTAACATAGCTAAAGAATGCCTTGTGGTTATCTTTGGAGTCCATGGCAATTTTTCTTTCGAAGCTTGCCTTGGATTATTTTATGAGGGAACGTAGTTTCATGCTGATACTGATCAGGGATGTTTTCCCTTCTTGGGATTTTACTCTTTTCTGTACTAGTTTCCTCCTTCTATTGTATAGCTTGTTTATGGCAGGGGTCCACCAGACTGGTTTCCTTTTCTTGGAGGAGTGAGTCTTGGTTTTCTTTGAGATAGCATGATCCATGCATTTTTGTAGGTGCCCATAGAGTGTATTAGTAAAGGATTTTGCAGCTTGGACAGAGTTATCCTTTAGCATGGGGGCTTTGAAACTTCCCACCTCAGTCTTAAGTAACGTGAAGTTTGCTTTTGAAAAGTTTTTCACGGTGGTTTCTTTGACCGGGGGTGGTGGCGGAATGTGGATATCCAGAGTGATTAGTTTATGGTCAGATATAACCAGCAAAGCATTGACCTCCGGCATGGAACACCGGTCGCCCATGTTGGTGATGACCAGGTCCAATATGTTGTCACCTCTGGTGGGTGTGTTGACCAGTTGATCCAGGGCGTTTGAGTTTATAAATTCTAGGAAATGTTGGGCAAGGGAGTTTGTACTTGAGTAGTTCTCCCAGTTAATGTTTGGGTATTTGAAATCACCCAATATCAGAGTGTTTGCTAGGACCTTTATGTTTCCCAGTGTTTCCAGGAATGTGGAGTGGGGGTCCTGGGACATGGTGGGTGACCTGTAGCAAGCTATAATTTGAATAGCAGTTTTGCCCATTGTTAGTTGCACATGGATGATCTCTGAAGCATTGTGCTGTGCCACTAACCTGGAGGTGTGGGTATCCTTAATGAATATGGATACTCCCCCACCTTTTGTATTTCGGTCCGGGTTTTTTTGGCCAAAATGTATGGTATGAGTTGTAGCCTGGTAGTGCTGGGGTTCTCTCCAGAGCCTTAAACCAGGTTTGTGTTACTGCACATATATCGATTTTTCCCCATACTGAGGAGTGCCTCGAGTGCATGCATTTTGAGGTTTAGACTACTGGCACTGAGTAGCATTACCCTCAGTTTTTTGTTACTTGTGCTATTTACGGCGATGGGGTGGCAAGAGCCTTGGCCAGTATTCAAAAGCCTAAGAGTGACAGGTGCAAGCCGTCTCTAGCAAAGCAGCGTGGCTTGTCGAGCATGTCATCCCAGGCTGACAGACACTGGAGCCCCTTTGAATGACACCAGAAGCTTAGCCAATTGTTGAAATTGATATTTTTTTCTCTATACCGTGGTATCATTCTTAGTGAGGGCAGGATACTACTCAGGGTCAGGGTCATACCGGCCTGGGCTACATGATCAGAGAGCTCCTCCATGTCTCTTTTCATGTAGTCCAGGGAGGTACAGCTCAGGTCATTCACACCAACATGGACAATGACAGAGTCATATTTGTACTTGATCTGGAGTAACCTGAGTGCTTGTGTTATGTGGCGGTTCCTGGCACCCGACAGGCAGCTAACAGTAACCTTCTCCTTGTTCAGCCTAGTGAGTGGAACATCAGTGTGCCTGACTATAGAGTCACCTATTACTAGTGTGTTGGGTATGTTATTTTGCCTTAAGGGCTGTGATTGTGTGGCGCACTGGTTTTGTGAAGTACATGTTTCACTGTTTATGTTGGGGGGTGAAGGTTGCTTGGATGTCTGCTTTGGAGGTCTCTATTGCCTCTGCAGATTTTTATTTAGAGCCCCAAGTATGTTTTCATGTATTTATGTGTGTTTTTTGTTGGTGCTGGTTTCATAGGTCTATGTGAGATTGGTGGTGTGATGCAAGTAATTCCCTTCTCCTCTTGACTGCCTGGTTTAGTCTTCGGTTGAGAGAGCTTAGCCTCCAGTTTGGCTGTATAATTGCATCTTTCACATGTATTAGTGTTTGATGGAAGGAGGAGAGGGTTGTTTGTGTACATAGGGCAATTGTAACATTGCCTCAAAATGCCCAGATTCACCAGTTGGACTGGAAAGTACACCTGAAACTGCCCTTTGGACATGCCTGGATAGGTACAGTGAACTGTTTTACTGATTGGCTAGTAATGTCGAATAGAGAGCCTTGTCCTTCTCTACAGTATAGGGGGGGGTCTAGTGCTAAGGTTTATTAGTGCTTGCGATGAGTTTTGAGCAAGTGCCGGTATGAGAAGTGAATGGTTTGAGTGCTTAAGTTGAAAGTTTGTCTAGTTCCAAGAGAAAAATTGAAGAGTGGACTTTGTGGAGCCAGGAATAGTTATACCCTAGCTAACCGGCGCTGCCTGCTGCACAAAACCACGCAAATGTGGGTTTTATAGCAGGGAAATGAAAGAGATAGAAATTAGCCCAAAATGGCCAACAAACTACTAATTTCTGGGCTGAAACCACTCCTCCAGGGACATATAGGCTGCTCAAAGCTCCCTCTCTCACAGTGAACAGAAAAACTTCCTTCTATCCAAGTAAGGTATGGGTAAACACAGAAACTTGTAACACAGCCCTTAATTCAGCACTAACCAGAAAACTGGACTATACTAGCTTAGAAAGGTGGGAAAACAAGCATTTTTTCCCAGAAAATAAAGCAGATACAATGAAAAAAAACACTTTAAATGCACAGAAATGGCTATCACACTTGAGTGTGTAACCTACAACAGTTAAACATGTAATTTAAACACAAAAACGACTTTGTTAAAGTGCAGGCAGTAAAATAAGTACAATATGTAGCTGAACCAAGCTTTTTAAATAACAGAAACTCTTGAAAATCAGTGTTTTAGGCGGAATTAGCTAAAGGCAGCAAGAAAATGCAGAAAAATTATACTTAATCACTCCAAAGTCTCTCTTTTGTCTCTCTGCTGCTATAGAACTCTGCAGGACACCAGGCAGGAGCTTACTGAGCTGTATACTAGCACAAAAACCTTGCAAATGTGGGTTTTATAGTTATAGCAGGGAAATGAAAGAGATAGAAATTAGTCCAAAATGGCCAACAAACTACTAATTTCTGGGATGAAACTACTCCTCCAGGGACAGATAGGCTGCTCAAAGCTCCCTCTCTCTCACAGTGAACAGAAAAACTTCCTTCTATCCAAGTAAGGTATGGACAAACACAAAAACTGGTAGCACAGCCCTGAATTCAGCACTAACCTGAAAACTGGACTATACCAGCTTATAAAGGCAGGAAAACAAGTATATATTATTGTTTTTTTCAGAAAATAAAGCAGATACAATAAAAAAACACTTTAAATGTACAGAAATGGCTATCACACTTGAGTGTGTAGCCTACGACAGTTAAACAAGTAATTTAAACACAAAAAACGACTTTGTTAAAGTGCAGGCAGTAAAATAAGTACAATATGTTGCTGAAACATATAGTTTTACAATGTTCAGAGTTCCATTACAGAGATTATATAGCTACTGGGAAGTAATCTGTCATGTTATAAAATACAGTTTACCACAGTGTATAAAATGACAGTTGCTAAATATGGGAGCAACTGTGATTCTCATAACTCATTCCCAAGAACAACACTTAAATAAATGTTTTGTTTCCTCCTAGATGGTTATTCTACACAATGAAGGTGAACTCTGCTTTGAAGATGCAAAGAAGAAATGCCAGGTAATATAATCATCACAAAACTTTTTGAGAAAATGTTTTATTCATTTTTAATGAAAATAGCAAATAAAATCAGTACTTCTTCTTCTTCTTCTTCTTTCGGCTTTTCCCGGTTAGGGGTCGCCACAGCAGATCATCTGTCCGCTTATGATTAGCAGTGGAGTTTTACGGTGTCGAGTTGCCAGCCCGGTGCCCAACCTTCCACAGAAGGCACACACATGCACACTCTCACACCTAGGGCCAATTTAGAGTGTCCAATCCACCTACTGCATGTCTTTGGATGTGGGAGGAAACCGGAGCACCTGGAGGAAACCCACGTGACCACAGGGAGGACATGCAGACTCCGCATAGAAGGCACCCCAGCCGAGAATCGAACCAGACAACCTCTTGCTGTGAGGCTGAAATGCTAACCAGCAAATAAAATCAGTACAAGTTACCTATTTGCATTACACTAGGCTAGCAGTATAGCAGTAAGATATTGTGAGGTGAAGTTAGTCTCTCAGATTAAAACAGGCCAGGGTGCATATAAGATCAGGTGGAGAAAGACGGACCAAGCACCATTTTTGGCGAGTCTCAATTCCCACTGTCCGGAGGTAGGACGAACTCCTACCTTGCCTGCAGTCACACCTAGTTACACCTAACTGAAATCACACTTGTGTATACTACAGAAGAAAATCCAGTCTAACTTATTGCCTTCACAATGAAATATATTCAGAAGCAGAGAAAGTGAAGTTGGACGACCTCTTGTAAAAAAAAAAAAATACAGTGTAATATGTAGATAACTATGTAGATATCTTTATTGAATGTATGTGTAACCAGGGAATCAATCACCCAGTGACAGCAGAAAGCAAATAGAAAAAAACGTGAGTGTTTGTTGTATTACATAGTTGTGATGGAAAACAAACAAAACCAAATCAAGCTTACGTTACCAGTGTACTGCATTACTTCCATGTAGTTTGTATCTTTTAACTCACCCCTCTCTTTCCTTTCCTAAAACAAGTGCTGTTTATGTTTATTAGGTGAAAACTGTACTCCACCGAGCAAAATATCCACCAAACCTCATTCACTTGTAACACGGCAGAGAGTGCAGTATTCTCACTGCACAAATGACCACATAACCATTGTAATAAAATATTAAAATAAAGATGTGCTACTGAATGGTAACTAGACATGAAGACCAAACTGCATTGTTACTTCATAAAAGTTTGCATGTCTCTGTATTTGTCATGAGTTTATGACGACTACTGAAAGCTAGATTTACTGCCACCACCCAGAAAATAAGTATTTCACTGCAAGGTGCTCAGTATATAAAGTTTACATTAAGAAACATTTCCACTTTGCATTGTAAAATATGACATTCACAAAAAAGCGTAAGCAATTACTGACCTCACTGAATAGTTTGAGTTAGGAGAAGGTTGTCTTACATGAAACACCTGCTGTTTCAGTCACCTAATGTCGCCTTCTAGCAGGAGAAATGAAACTGAAGTCACTGTCACACTTCCTAGTTGTATGTTAATCAGCAGGTGTAACCTGTCCAAATGTAAACCTATTGACAGAAACATTTTCAGGTCACCTTATTATTACCTAATAATAGTCAACTGAGCTATTTCTGATTCTCTTATGTTTAAAAAAAATCATCAACAACAGATTCCCATGAGACTATAGTTCAGTTTACAAAGAAATTTGTTGTTCGTTAGTCACTCACCTTTCTGCTATCTGGCACTACAGAAAATCTTCAATCATAAATGCCTCTATGGCACAAGTTTAGTAGCGCAGGTGTGTAGTGGTCCCCCTTCCCCACTCCACATAGTAGTTTAAGTGCCCTTACATCACGACTACAGTATCACAGGTGTCTATTGGTCTCCCCCATCCCACAATCCCCATACTGCTTTAGGTGTCTTATAGCAGAAGTGTAGTTTCTCTTTTGTCTAGTGGTTACCTCACCTTGATCCCTGTACTATGCTAAATACCAGTAGATGACCACAGTGTGGTGGGGCCACATGTACTGATCTATACACCTGAGCAATTTCCTGAATCGCTCGGCATGTAGATGCCTTCTTGGAGGCAGTTTCAGCATATGCTTCTCCCTCCTGACTGCCTAATTAGCATACTGCATGGCCATGGAGTTAGCCCTCTGGGGTGCTGCACCATGGTAGGGCTGTCTCTGAATGCAGAAAAGTTGCATGTTGTTACACATCGCTGTACCTTTATGAATCTCCACAGGTATTAGCTATACACATGGTTGCATTTAATTTATATTTTTTAATGTTCATAATTTTATTTGATATAAACATACCACATTTTAGTTTCAGATATTATCCTGTTTCTAGCTGTCAGAAAGCAAGAAGTTTGTAGTATTGTGTCTGAACACTGACATCTTTGCTGTTTAGCACTGAACACTGAATCTAGATTGAAAGGGTGGTGCTTTTTTTAATGGGCATCACTGCAGTTTGTGCCAATAAACAGCTCCACGTTTAATCCTTAATAACAAGAAACTGAGGTTAGAAGGGAAAAATGAGAGACATGAGAACAGAAAACACTACTTGAAAAGGGCATTATGCACTGTAGGGTAGTATGCTTCTATTTAATTTCATTTCATAAACTATGAAGACAGTTTATCAGTTTACAGACTTAATCATTGTTATTATTAAGTGGCAATCTACTTAATCATGCTTTGATATCACCCTTCTAAAATGAAAATCTGAGCTGATAAATACACTCTGGTACAAGGCCATAGTACCTTGAAAAGGATGCACAGAGAGTTAGCACAGTGTAAAATATTGCATGTAATGCCATGTGTAGAATGTGCAGGCTTCTAAGGACAAGGCTGTGTGGTTGCCAATGGTTGAAATAGCATGGCATTCAGACTTCTTCTTTTGGCTTTTCCCAGTTAGGGGTTGCCACAGCAGATCACATGTCCACTCATGATTGGCAGTGGAGTTTTACAGTGTCAAGTTGCCAGCCCGGCACCCAACCTTCCACAGAAGGCACACACATGAACGCACTCACACCTAGGGCCAATTTAGAGTGTCCGGTCCACCTACAGCATGTCTTTGGGATGTGGGAGGAAACTGGAGCACCCAGAGGAAACCCACGCAACCACAGGGAGGACATGCAGACTCCGCACAGATGGCACCCCAGCTGAGGATTGAACTGGAAAGCCTCTTGCTGTGAGACGGCAATGCTAACCTCTGCACCACCACAGCCACCCCCAGCATGGCATTCAGACTATGACTTTAAATTAGGAACTCCTTGCAAATGAGCCATACTGAATAGGCAAATGAAGGAACCTAAAATGGCAGACTCAGAGAGGTATATGGCACTGCCTACCTATTTTGAATGCTGAGATTCATGGCGTGCATGATGGGAGTTATACTGGAATTGCAGCAGCAGTTGCACAGCAGTATGTGCTGAAGCAGCGTGCAGTTCATTGGCTCACAATGTTGCTCATTACAGCTGTCAACATCAATGGAGAGAATATGACAGCACCAAACTTACCACAACCTGACAGATCAAATAGATAGAGGGCTGTTTCCAGGAGGACAGGGATACTTTTGTGGACCTAGATAAAGTATGTCACCCACATGTGGACTGAGGGGTAGTTGTGATACTCCCATTCCTTTAAATGGAAAGATGTGTGAATCATTGATCATCTTTGCTACAGAAACCTTCCAGTGATCTGGGGGAGACATGTTAGGAATGTTGCAGGAGTCAGCCAGTCACACAGAGCCTGAGCCAAGTTATGCTACAATATGTGTATGAGCATCTCTGGTTCCCCAAGACACTAGGGGAGAGAACCAACATGACAGAGGCTTTCTGTGAGACAGGCTGCTTCTGCTGTTTGCTGTACGCTGTACCCATGCTGTTCTCAAGACCACAGCTGGTTCAGATGAGTAGAAATATGTAAAGAGGAAGGGGTTCAATTCCCTTTACATTCAAGTTATTTGCAATGCCTAGGGCATTATTTATAATGTATATTAAAAAAGTATGTAAAATTTTCATTAATTTCAATTTATTGGCATAAAGCCACAGATAATGGTATTTTCTTGAAAGTATTCTTCAGAAGTGAGGTACAATAAGACATGATATTTTTATCTGTAAAAAAAGTTGAGAATTGTCAAAATACACGTATTGAGGGATAACAGTATAAAGAAATGCAATATTGTAGTAAGTAAAAAAAAGAAAAAAAAATATATATATATATATATATATATATTTTTTTTTTTCACCTAACACATTATCAAATTTAACTGAATATAATTTGTTCAGAAAATCCCAAGAATGCTTGATGAATTATTATATTCTTTGGTTAACCTTACTAAGGCTATTATCTAAATATAAAGAAACACACTCCATTTTAGACTCACTTGCTGATATAGAGGGTACAAAAGGAGTGTTAGTAGAATCATTATACAGTTTAGGAATACCAAAACACCACAGTTCATGAATGATGCTCATATAAAAATCAAATCAATGGGTCCAATTCGAAAAGACTTGCTCTCTCTGTAAGTGACTTACTGTGGCATATTATGCCTGAGTAAAGTCACTCACACTGAGAGCAAGTCTTTTGGAATCTGACCCCCGGTGTAAGCCTGTTTCCCGATAGGCCTTGCACCAAAGTAAGTAACTTACACTGCGATCAAGTCTTTTGGAATCTGACCTCTGGTGTAAGCCTGCTTATAGATAGGCCTAAAACCGAAGTAAGTCACTTAAATCGAGAGCAAGTCTTCCAGAATCAGGACAGGCTTACACTGGAGTAAGTCACTTACACTGAGAGCAACTCTTCTGGAAGTTGGCCCAGTATATTGAAAAAAATAAAATCCACAAACCAGAAAGTCCTATTGTAGCGCACTTTAAGACTCACCACCATATGTTTGGAGAAGGGCTACAAGCAACTGTTTTAGACCAAATTTGTGTTGGATGATTTGAAAATGTAGATATTAAATCTAGGTTGTTATACAAAGAATCAAATTGTATATTAAAATATGATACTCTGGTTCCTAAAGGTCTTAATGTAGAATGTAACTGAAAGGTTTTTATTTAATTAATTATTTTAATATGTGATTTTTTTTTTTTAATTAATGGTAGTATATAAATATTGTTTTTTCTGTTAATGTTATACTCTGAAAAGGCTTGTGAGCCAAGGTGCTAAGAGAAAGAAGTTTAAATAAAATTTTTTTTGGATTATCTTGCTTTGTGGCTTTATGGTTTGTGGATTTTGGATTCTATTCTTGGTTTGTGTGTTGTCTGATATTGAAAAACTAAACTTGCATCTTTTTAGTGACTCTCGTAAAACTGTCAATTTATGTACCTACATATTTGATTAACATATAATAGAACGTATTAAAATTTTTGACATATTTGGCATCTTCTACAGTTTCTTGCATTACTGATTGATATAATAATCTTATGATTGTATGGGAGTATGGTGAGTGGACTTTTTCATCACAAACCCTGGGATTCATTAACAATTATGTAGGTGCTGCACTACCCCTATAGAATATAAGCATGTTGGCGCAATGAGAAGCAGTACTGATCGAATATCCATGTTACTCATTGTGCCTACATGTTTGCAAGCACCTTTTCATGGCCAGCAATAGTGTTCATGTCCATGGAAAGGTGCTTGCAAGCATGAGCACAGAATGGGAACAAAACAGCATGTATATAGGCAATGCTCAGATATGAACATGCTCTGTAACCCAGACATATTAATGGCAAATACAGGGAAAGAATACAGAAAGAGGGGAAGCAAAATGGGAGAATTGGTACTGTAAATTACATTATAATGAATAATTAATGCTGAAGAGGAGAAATGTTTAAAGTGTACTCATATCCCTCATGCAATTGTCATTAAAAAGTGTGTAAGAAGAATGCCTGACATAAATCCAGCTATATTGATATAATGATAGTTAATGTCAATGACAATCCAGCAATTATGCACATAAATAAAAACTGGTATGCTAATAAAGGATGTGATAGGGACATAAAGCTGCAGTGTAACAAAGGGGAGTGGAAATGTATCTCCCATCCTTACTAACCTTCAGGCATCACAAAATCAGAACTTGAACAATACTATAACAAAGTTGTTACATCTGTGCCCGTTTCAGAACCCACCATGTATAGCACTAAAAAGCCTAAATTGGTTAGAACACGTGGGACTGCAAGACTTTGATTGCTTATAAAATCATCTGGGCCTACAAACCTGATATAAGTATATTTTTTGCACTTGTTCTGTTTTCAGTTATATTAACACGTCTGTGTTGCATTTATTTATGTGGTTGAATTTATCACTGTTTTTCAGCCTGCACTTGTTAAAGAAACTCCATCTGTTTGCTACTATACTCTTCTTAAGTGGTTTTAATAACATTCTGACATTTTGTAATCTCCTCTGATACTGCAAAAACTGCTCTGAACAAGTCTGCCAAAATATTTCTAAGTTTTGCAAAGTTTTGTGTGTTGTGAACATTCCTCAGGGTTAGTGAAATGATTTCCAAGGATTCCTGATATTGCAGAAGTTCTTTCTTATGTTGTAAAGCATTTGTCACTGCACTTGAGCTCAAAGCCAGTTTGTTTTACATTGAAAGGGTTATTTTGCACTCTGGTGGGAGAACAGAGCTAAATTCAGCCCATCCAAGGTGGGAACTACTGGTCGATAGCTTATTGTGTTTTTATCTGATTGGTCTGAGGTTTTAAACTTATAAGCTTTTCATCCTGGTCGTATAAAAGAATTACATTTTTGTGTCATTGTGCTCATTTATTCACAGCTTCCTTGTGCCTCACTTGGACACCTGTGACTGTAAGGCTGATTGCTTATAAAATCATCTGGACCTACAAAGCTGATATAAGTATATATTTTTGGAAACATTGTTCCCTGTGCTCGCATATAAGTATACCTCTCCAGTTTAAAATAGTCTATAGGAAACGCTGTCCATAGTCTCCCACTGTTCACAGCTGCTCAAAGAGATGCCAGTTTGTGCAGAGGGTGGTACCACTGCAGGTCATCTATTAGTATACTACTAAACAATCTCACTTTGACCTTTAAGTGACTCTCCCTTGCTCATTCCCATTGAGAAATTGTGTTTCCGTGCCTTACACAGCATAGGCTAGATTCAAACCTGCTGAATCTAGACTGTTTGATATCAATGTGCTCTTAGACCAGACATCTTACACTAAGAGGGCCTCCCTGCACCCTTGTGGCAGAAGTGTGTAGCTCAGGACCCATCTGAGTTGGGGATTGCTGGAGTAAGGCTCACTTTGTTTGTAGTTCTACAATTGATAGTTGTGTTAAAGCTGTTTAAATCTGCCTGTATATAAGCCTTACATTTGCACAAGTTTTCCTTCAGTTTACTGAAGCTATGTTTGGCAACTTTAGCCAGAGGTCTGGAGTGCATCTGCACTGAAATCCATGGCACCTACTGAAAAAAAAATGAAATGTAAGTATATTTTAAGCCAGCACTGCACTTTGGCAACTGTAGTTAATGGAATCACTGCTTCATTTTTGCTGTTTGTGACTGCTTTTTACTCTGAACTTTGAAATTGTGTTTCATTGCCTTATATAGCATAGGCTAGATTCAGACCTGTTGAATCTAGACTATTTGATATCATTGTGCTCTTAAACCAGGCATTGTACATTAAGAGGGTCTCCCTGTACCCTTGTGGCAGAAATGTGTAGCTCAGCACCCATCTGAGTTGGGGATTGCTGGAAAAAGGTTCGATTTGGGACTTTCCCATTGGCAGTTGTATTAAAACTGTTTACATTCACTGTATATAAGCCTTGAGTTTATGTGAGTTTGCGCTCAGTTTACTGGAGCTGCTCAATATTTGGCAACTTTAGCTAAAAGTCTGGAGTACATCTGCACTGAAATCCAATGCATCCATTGAAAAAACTCAAGAATACGTATATTTTAAGCCAGCACTGCATTTTGTTAACTGTATTTAATTGAATTGCTGCTTTATTTTTGCTGTTTGTGACTAAATCCAACTAGCCTACTTCCTTCCCAAATACCACATTCAGAAAAATCCTGCCACAAAGGACAGACAGTTTCCCATCATTTCTCCTGCCAGCTTGATTAATATGGGCATCTTGAGGCAATGTAGCAATTGCTTCATGTATACTGGCAACCATTTACTCCTAAAGCAAACTAACACCATATGCTAGAGATACAAATGTACTGTGGAATTGGAGTCAGTTCTCTCATGTAAAAACAAACTAGACATCAAACAGGCTGTCAGCATACGCTTCACCTCTCATGAAAACCTTACCTCTCACACAAAATAAGGTCATGACACATAAACCCACATACATGGAGGTACTCACTAAAAGCCTACGAAAATAACAGAGACCTTCCAAACGTACACCAGCAACATTCACCACTAAGCATAAAGAAACCACTACACATATCAACACACAATCTGGAAATATATCGCTGATTGCTAAGTATATTTCTTGGCATTTTATCCTTTCAGAGTTCTGCATTGTCTTAATTTTGCCTGATGGAATTGTTTTATATATTTTCTGGCATTGTTTTCTGTTTTTATCTGTCCTGAAACTGCTTACCCCCTATCTCTGAGGTGGAGTTTATAAAACTGGTCTAACAGCTTCTGTGTTATCTGATTACTTCAAGGCTTGCTGATTTAAAAATAGTTTCTGTTTGTAAATTCTTGCATTCACTGTTGGAAACTCCTGGGTTCTGGCTAGTGTGATTCTCAAACAATCTGGAAATATATTGCTGATTGATAAGTATATTTCTTGGCATTTTAACCTTTCAGAGTTATGTATTGTCTTACTTTTGCCTGACTGAATTGTTTTATATATTTTCTGGCATTGTTTTCTGTTCTGATCTGTCTTGAAACTGTTTTGTTATAGTTGGTGGCTTTGCAGATGCCCGCCCCTACTGTAAATTTGATCTGGGACACCCCTCCCAGTCTGGTGTTCACTCTACTTAATGCAGAGTGAACATTTGAGAAGGCCAACTCACTTAGGTTCTTAACCTCTGCTCCTCCTTCCTTTTTTCCTCTCTCCTTGCACTTTACTAAAAAAAATTGCACTTTATTTTGCTTTTGCCTCTTCTTAAAAGTACTCAATTGTATTTATTCTGCTGCATTTATTACTGCTTGGTAGTAGCTTGATTAAATTGTAACTGTTATTCTAGGCCTTTTGGTGTAAGCACGGGCTTCAGACCAGTTGTTTTACATTAAGAAAGTTGTGGCAGGACAGGGAGCTTACATCCTTCTAAATTGGGAATTGCTGATTGAAGGCTCAGTTTCTGTTATTCTAAAAGTGTATTAGTTCTGGTTTAAGCACTTCAGCTTTGGGTCAGTTATTTTACATTAAGAAGGTTTGTGGTCTGCACTCTTGTGGGAGGACAGGTTAGATTCTACCCTTCTGAGCTGGGAATTTAGGGTTAAAGGATTATCGTGGCTGCTTATTTGAACTGTTTCTTTCTGAAATTGGTGCACCTTGTTTGCTGTAGCATAGACTAGATTCAGGCATGCTGAATCTAGCTTTGTTTGTATAACTTGAGCACTAATCCAGGCCATCTTTTTTTGGAGAAGGTTCCCCTGCATCCTAGTGGCAGGAGTGTGCAGTTAGAACTTGTCTAATTGAAAACTGCTGGAACAGGGCTCAGTTTTGAGCTTTTTTCTGGTTGATTGGGTAATTTGGTTAAATCAGTTTGCTTATTTTCTATTGTTATATAAAAAATGCACTTTATTCATATGCTTTTATTGTATTTGTGTTTCTTCCTACTTTATTGCATTTATTCTGCTGCATTTATTACTGCTTGTTAGTAGCTTGATTAAATTGTAACTGTTATTCTAAGCCTTTAGTTGAAGCACTTGGGCTTCAGACCAGTTGTTTTACATTAAGAAGGCTTGTGGTCTGCACTGTTGTGGCAGGACAGGTAGCTTGCATCCTTCTAAGTTGGGAGTTGCTGATTAAAGGCTTAGTGTCTGTTATTCTAAGAGTGTATTAGTTCTGGTTTAAGCACTTGGGCTTCGGACCAGTTATTTTTTCATTAAGAAGGAGTGGTCTGCACTCTTGTGGGAGGAGAGGGTAGATTCTGCCCTTCTGAGCTGGGAGTTTCTGGTTAAAGACTTTTTGTGCCTGCTTATTTGAACTGTTTCTTTTGAAATCGGAACACCTTATTTGCTGTAACATAGACTGAATTCAGACCTGCTGAATCTAGCTTTGTTTGTATAACTTGAGCACTAATCCAGACTATCTTTTTTTGGAGAAGATTCCCCTGCACCCTAGTGGCAGGAGTGTGCAGTTAGAACTTGTCTGATAGAAGACTGCTGGAATGGGGTTCAGTTTTTAGCTTTTTATTGGTTAATTTGTTTAAATCAGTTTGCTCATTTGCTACTGTTATATATAAAAAATACACTTTATGCATCGTTGCTTAGCTAGGGTTAAACTATTCCTGGTGCCATAAAGTCTGCTCTTCAAATATTCCTTTAGAACTAGCCAGTTTGTTTAGTTTTAGCACTCAAATCTGTTTCTTTGAGCTCAGCACTTGTTCAGAACTTGTTGTAAGCACTAAATAAGCTACAAATTACTACAGCACTAAACTTTCCTCACTTGTCTAGAGGAAAACAGTTTTTAGTACTTAATAAATAAGCACCTATCCAGGCATGTCTAAGGGTCAGCTCCCAGTGCTTTTTCCTGTCTACCTGATGAATCTGGGCATTTTTGGGCAATGCAGCAATTGCCTCATGTACACAGACAACCCTCTCCTCCTACCACCCAACACTACAACCTGTGAGAGATGCACTTATATAGCCAAACTGGAAGCAAAGGTCTCTTCACCCAAGACTGGACTAGACAGTCAAGAGGAGAAGGTAAACACCTGCAGCACACCACACTCATCACATGGTCCCTCAAAACCTACACCACCAAAACACACACATAGCAACACAAAACACACAACTACATTCGTGGAGGCTCTCAATAAAAATCTGCTCAAGCAACAGAGACCTCCAAAGCAGAAATGCATGCAACCTCCACCTCCCAACACAACTCAAGTGACATATAGCCCACAAACTCAGTGTGCCACTCAACCACAGCCCATAAGGCATAACAACATACCCAACGCTCTAGTCATAGGTGACTCTATAGTCAGGCACACTGATGTTCCACTCACCAGGCTAACAAGGAGAAAGTTACTGTCAACTGCCTGTTGGGTGCCAGGATCTGCCACATAATGCACGCACTCAGGTCACTTCACAACAAGTACAAATATGACTCTGTCATTGTCCATGTTGGTGTGAATGACTTGAGACATGTCTCCCTGGACTACATGAAAAGAGACATGGAGGATCTCTCCGATCTTGTAGCCCAGGCAGGTATGAATCTAGCCCTGAGTAGCATCCTGCCATCACCCAGAATGATACCACAGTACAAGGACAAAACAATTGACTTCAACAATTGGCTAAGCTTCAGGTGTCATTCTAAGGGGATCCAGTATCTGTCTGCCTGGGATGACATGACCGACAGGCCACAATGCTTTGCCAGAGATGGCCTGCACCTGTCACCCTTGGAATTCCAGATACTGGCTAAGGCTCTTGCCAAACCTATAGTGCCTTTTTTAGGAAAGGTTCAAATGACAAATTCACCACTGTAACAGGTACAAACAAGCAAAATCTGGGGGTAATGGTACTCAATGCTAGAAGTCTAAACCTCAAAATGCATTCACTCGAGGCACTCCTTAAAATGGAGAACATCGACATCTGTGCAGTGACAGAGAGCTGGTTCAAGGCTCCAGAGAGCACCCGTGTATTACCAGGCTATAATTCATACCACACCTTTCGGCCACCTAACCTGGACTGAAACATATCCTAGACCTAGTCATTACCAACATGAGTGACTGGTGTTCCACACCAGAGGTCAATTCCTCATTGGTCAGATCTGACCACAAGCTAATCAGCCTAGACATCCACATCCCGCCCCCACCCCCATTTAGGGTAACCACCATAAAATATTTCTCCAAAGCCAACTTCACTGCTTCTTAAGACAGTAGTGGGAAACTTCACAACACCCATGCAGACGGACAATAGAGGTACGACTGCTGAATCCTACACAAATGCACTTTATTTTTATTATTTATTTTATTTTATTTGCAGTTGGTTTACCAGGATAGTCCATTGGGCCAAAGAACCCATTTTCAATGGAGTCCCGGGGAGAAAAGCTCCAGATACAAGAACATGATACACACTGGTTATACAAAATTATAAAAAGAATACAAATATATAATAATAATCAAAAAATTATGCACAGTTCAGCTGAGTTCAGAGAAAAGTCATTATGGAAGAACATAGTTTATAGATAGTAGAGAATATTGTAGGAAAGTGTTTGAGTTTATATGATGATCTGTATTAATGAAAAGCAATTTTCTGAGAGATAACAGACAAATATAAAGGAGACATTTAGGAGAAGGCCTTGTGAAGATTTCCCAAAACAAGATGTGAATACTGAGTATGAGGGATGAGAGAGTTTTTGGAAGAATGCAAAAGAATGAAGATATCATTTAGGATTAGATAGCTATGTAGGGTGGGTGCAGGAGCATTCCCACTTGGAATATAGGTGGGCATGAAGAGATCTTTTGAAAATAAATTGGTTGGGCATGGTACGGATAGATGAGGGTAGCGAGTTCCAGAGGCGGGCAATGACAAAGGAAAGAAGGTTTTTCCCTGGGGGACGAGTGGGTTTATGAATTTCTAATAGATTTTGATTGTTGGAATTTATAAGCACTTACACGAGTGCATGGATCGTGCTATCCCTAACAGAACCAATATGCTATCCTCCATAAAAAGGAAGCTAATCTGGTGATCCCCTGCCATAAACAAACTCTACAACAGAAGAAAGAAACTGTTGCAAAAAAGAGTAAAATCACATGACTGGAAGAACTGGTCAGCCTCAGTAAGAAGCTGAGATCTCTCATAAAATCCTCCAAAGCAAGTTATGAAAACAAAATCACCACTGATTCTAAAGACAACCACAAAGCATTCTATAACTATGCCAAGAATCTCAATGGCAACACTAACATCTGCTCTGAGTTACAGCACAATGGCACTAAATATACAGAACCAACTGATATTGCCAACATCCTGGCAGATAGGTTCAGTGCTAACTTTACCCTCCCACCCCCTAAAGGGCTCATCTCTGTACCAGAAGAATGCAAAGTTCCTGTAATCACGGCTGCACAGGTAAAAATCACACTCTTCAAAGCCAAGAACACAGCATCCATGGGACCTGACAAAATCCCAGGATCCATTCTACATGAACTACAGAATGAACTGGCGCCCCACCTAAGCACCATGTTCAATCATAGCCTCACCTCAGGTTTTGTGCCCAATGAATGGCGCACAGCAGCGGTTATCCTATTCCACAAAGGGGGAGCTACCATGGACCCCGGGAACTACCACCCCATTAGCCTAATGAGCCTGGTCTGCAAGGCCATGGAATGTATCATCATGGAACTTATAAACAAAGACATTGGTAATCTCCAAACTCTGGACCCCACCCAGTTCGGGTTTGTAAAAGGCAGATCATGTCTCCTAAACCTGACTGACTTCTTTGAAGCAATCACCAAAGCCATAGATGAGGGTAAGGTGGTACACACAGCCTATCTAGATCTCACCAAGGCTTTTGACACCATCCCCCACTCTGGAATTATAGATAAACTCACTAGACTAGGTATAAATCCCTATGTCACAAGATGGGTTGCCAACTGGCTCACTGACAGAACCCACACTGTGAAAGTAGCAGACTCCAAATCCGACTTCAGATCAGTGACAAGTGGAGTACCACAGGGTTCAGTCCTGGGTCCTCTCCTGTTTGGTATCTACTTCTCTGAAGTACAGGCTAACACAGAAGGTCTTTGGCTAATGAAGTTCGCAGATGACTGCAAACTAGGAGCCATAACTGAAACTCCTAATGATGTGGACATCCTACAAAAGGGCCTCACTGAGACAAATGCCAGGTGTCAAAGCCATGGCCTCAAGCTCAATGCCAAAAAGTGCATTGTCATCCCCTTTGGTAAAAACTCTATACCCATGAGCTACCACATAGGTGGTAGTCTACTTAACACCAAAAGTGTGATAAGAGACCTTTGGACACAGGTGGACAGTAGTCTCTCCTGTGATAATCACATCACCACAGTAGTCAGGAAATCCTTCTACATGGCACACCTCATCACAAAAGGTTTCTCATCCAGAAAAAAATAGGTCATTGTTCCCCTCTACTCATCACTGATTAGACCCATTATAGAGTACAATGCCCCTTTTGGTATGTACCTCACAAGAAATCTACAATAACTGGAAAGGCTGCAGAAACACCTCACAAAGAGGATGACTGGACTCAAACAGATTCCCTACGCAGACTGTCTCAAAAAACTCCAGCTTTACTCCGTCGCATATCGCCTACTCAGAGGTGATCTCTGCCTAACATACAAAGCTATGTCAAACCCAGAGGTGTTGGACATGCTCCACTTAAAGAAATCGCAATCCCTCCAAGCTACATGCTCTAGGGACCTAAACCTTGTCAATGCAATAAACAGAACATGCTGGAGGGATAGATTCCTGTCCCAGAGACTTCCCATACTCTGGAACAAACTACCTATCTATATCAAACAAAGCTCCTCATTAGCACTCTTCAAGAAAAATCTTGATGATTGGATGGAAAATAGGAAGTTCACCCCGGGGATCACCTCTGTGGCTTTGCCCAACAGGAGCACAGGAAAATAATTTTCTTGGGTGGTGAAAGCCAGGTTACCTTCTTGGCTAGGCTAGGCTTGTATAGGCCCTAGGGCCGATAGCCTAGTACCTACCTATGAACCTATGAACACACATGTCTCAAAAAATAAATGTCTTGGTCATCATAGGTGACTCCATAGTGAGACACACAGATGTCCCCCTCACCAGACTGGACAAGGAGATGGTCATGGTCAGCTGCCTATCAGGTGCCAGGATCCAACAAATCACATATGCACTCAAGTCACTCAACAAGTACTGTTATAACTCTGCCATAGTCCATCTTAGAGTGAATGACTTGAGCTGTACCTACCTCTCTGACCTATATGAAGAGAGACATGACAGAACTCTCTGATTATGTGTTCCAGACAGGTAATGTCCCTAGCTATAAACAGTATCCTACCCTCAACCAGGAAGATGCCACAATATCAACAAAAAATGATTGACTTCAACAATTGGCTCAGATTTTGCTGTCAGTCCAGGGGAATCCAATATCTGTCAGCCTAGAAGGATATGGTACACAGTCCTCGCTGTTTTGCCAGAGATGATCTGCACCGGTCCCCCCAGGCTTTCAGATAATGGCAAAGTCCCTTGCCACCCCCATAGTGCCTTTTTTAGGCAATGTCAAAACAACAAATTTTCCAACATAACAAAATCTAATTGAGACAAACTGAGGGTTATGCTGCTTAATATAGGAGTTTAAACACAAAATTGCACTCCCTGGAAACACTTCTCACTTTGGAGGATGTTGACATCTGTGCGGTTATTGAGACATGGTTTAAGGCTGCTGAGAGCACCTCAGCCATGCAAGGTTACAATGCCTTCCACACTTTCAGTACTCAAAATGAGCATGAAGGAACCAAAGGTGGAGGTGTATCCATCTTCATTAAAACCAAATACACTTTGAGACTGGTCAAACAGCATGACTCTCTCCAACTACTCCATGTCAAATTAAGTATTGGGAAAGTACCATACCACATCATTGCTAGCTATAGATCCCCCACTGTGAACCAGGATAGGCACACCACCTACCTCGATTTACTGGAATTCCTCACCATACAGCCCAGCACCTTAGTAATGGGAGATTTCAACAATCCTTCTGTAGACTAGGGGAAATATATGAGCAAAGACATGCTCACCCATAGGTTCCTGGACTTTGTTAACACAAAGGCTCTGGTATAGATAGCCTGTACCCTCACTAGGGGCTCTAATGTTCTGGAAATAGTATTCACTAGCATGGGGGGGGGGTCACTGTACTTTCCCATGCGTGATGCCTTCCCTGGTTAGGTCAGACCACAAATCAGTCTTGCTTGAAGTGACTCCTTTAAATGAAAACCTCACAGAAACAAAAATGATACTTCACCAAAGCTAACTACAGCCTACTAAGTGATGGTATAAAAAGCTTCATACTGCTCTCAATCACAGACATCAGTGATCACTATGCAGAAGTAAACGCAAATGCCCTGTACAAACACTTAAAAACTCTGCTGTATCTGACTGGATCAAAACCAGGTCTTCCCATAAAAACAAACCACTGTAGTGGACTTCAAGTATAAACAGATTATATAATAATAATAAGAAACTGTTGTCCAAAAGCAAAAGGGATATCACTCTGCAGAGAAAGAGTTTCCTCCTAAGCCTAAACAAGAAAATCAGAAATCTTGTAAAGTCTTCTAAAGCAAATTATGAAACTGAAATCACATCCCTAGCCAAGGATAATCATAATTCATACTTTAATTAGGTCCGAAGTCTAAAACAGAATGATCAGCTTTGTGCTGAACTGGTTGTAGATGAGGGTCACTCATACTGCACTGGAAGATAGCTCCAACCTGCTAGCTGACAGATTCAGCTCAAACTTCACCCACCTATCTCCACCTACCATATCCCAAAGCATACCTGACACCAGCCCTCTGCCTAGTATCTCTAGAGAACAGGTCATCTCTCTGCTCACCAAGGCCAAAAACACGGCCTCAGTGGAATCAGATAATATCCCAGGCTGTTTGATAGACAATCTAAAGCAAGACCTAGCAGGCCCTCTTGGTGTTCTTTTAAATCATAGCTTGAGAACGGGCAATGTTCTGTAGAATGGAGAACAGCAACAGTAATTTTCCTGCACAAGGGGGGGGGGGCATCAACTGACCCTGTGAACTACAAACCCATAAGTCTAACCACCTCATCTGCAAGGCCATGGAAAGAATTATCATGGACTTTATCAACAAAGACATAGGCGACCTCTAAATGCTGGACCCAACCCAGTCTGGCTTTGCTAAGGGCAGAGCATGTTTATTAAACCTGGTAGACTTCTTTGAGAATGTCACCAAAGCCATGGACAAAGGTAAGACAGTGCACACAGCCTATCTTGATCTTGCGAAGGCTTTCAACACAATTCTCCACTCTGGCATCATTGAGAAACTTTACCAGATCGGGATTAACCCTTATGTTACCATATGGCTAGCCAATTGACTCACCAACAGAACACAGTCTGTCAAAATTGGTGACACCACCTACACCAGTAGACCCATCACCAGTGGAGTACCACAGGGGTCTGTGCTGGGCCCCTTACTGTTCGGCATCTATTTCTCAGAAGTCCAGGCCACAGTAGACAGCCTGTGGCTCACCAAGTTTGTTGATGATTGCAAACTGGGAGCAATCACTAAGTCCCCCAATGATGTCAATATATTAAAAGAGGGGCTAACATAAAAAAAGATTGGTGTCAAAAACATGGTCTAAAACTAAATGCAAGAAAATACATTATTATTCTCTTTGGCAAAACAGAATTCTCTACAAATTACAGTATTGACAGCACTGCCTTGAGCTCCAACCCAGTGGTGCAGGACTTGGGAACACAGGTTGATAGCAATCTGAATTTTGACCACCAGGTTTCCACAGTGGTAAGGAAAGCATTCTATGTAGTACATCTCATAAGCAAGAGAATATTATCCAGGTCATGGGATGTCAGAACTCCATTGAACTTGACCCTCATCAGACTACTAATAGAGCACAATGCAGCCTTTTGCATGTATTTCACCACTCACCTGAAGCAGCTAGAGAGACCTCAGTTGTTTCTCACTGTCATGAAGGGAGATACTACCAGCCCAGCTATCTGGAATTTTGTAAATAATTATATATCATTTGTGAATATCAACATGATTCATATGTTTGTATTACAAATGTATTAGAAATGTACATCATAAAATATGGTTTGTACAGATGTGCTGAAGAGATATTTTGTAAAGTACTGAGCTAAAATGTAACCAAAGCATGCCCTAATGAAATAAAACAGAAATGGGTGAGTGGGTCTCAGAATCACCACTTTTGTATGAGTGGAAGACCTTTTGGTGAGGAAACAAGCCCTTAGCACTTTGCATAAGGACATGAGACTCTAGTTAGTGGCTAGAGAATGTAACACAGCAGATGACTTGGGGAAGAAGGGAGACCTATACCTAGCAAGCAGGGCACCACTGCACAGAAAAGGGATACCCATTGCTGCTCATGGGTCTAAGGGAACCCATGGTGGGCAGCCTAGACTGCCCCAACAGAATCTGCCAGTAGCAGGGGAAGTCACTAGTCCAGGTACATGTCCAGGACCAAGGGTTAAATGTTTTGAATGCAACCAGTGAGGCCATGTAACATAAAGATGTTCATGGAGGCAAGGTGGGGAACAAAAGGTGGAAGAGCCAGTAAGTGGGAATGACAAAATGCCAACAGTAGGTTGTCTGGAGACAACAAGGGTACCAAACTACCACAAGAAATTCTATCCTATCTTAGTAGATGGAAAACAGGCCATTGCTAAGAGAGACACAGCCTCTGAACTAACCATTGTGAAGCCTGCAATGGTTAAAGAGGAGCACTACTTGCTTAGGTAGTATACTCCAGTCAGAGCTTTAGGAGGGACTCCATTCCAAATCATTTTTGCTAGGGTTCACCTTGATTGGGAGGGTGGAAAAGGAAGCCAGCAAATAGGTGTGTTTGAGGATATCCCTGCAGATGTCCTGATAGGGAATTATTCTGATAATACGGTACCTTGGGTGCATGCAGTTACATGCAGTCAGGCTTGGTAGCCTGGGCATAACTCACAAACTCTTTCCCCAAGAAATCTGGATGAAGCCAAAAACTAATGGGGGGACAAAGGACCAAAAATAGGGACAAATTTTAAATATTGCTCTTATAAACTTTGAATGTGGATAGAATAAAAGGTGTTGTGTTAACACGCATTTTCTGATGGCTATGAAGTATAAAACTCAAATGTCTTTCATTATTTAGTGACTTCAATCCTGAAATGATTTGCTGGAAAACCACAAATTGTATGAGGAACAGGTCAAAAATATGAGGCAAAAATCTGGACAGTTTAGTGGTATGCTGGGGGAGGGGGGTCCAGACAGACCACAGACTTGAAGCCAGGACTGGTGTGGTGGTAACTTTAGGGAGGGAGCTACCCTGTAGTAGTGAGACTGAAGGTGAGCCAAAGCTGCTTGTGGGTACTGATGTTCCCTTGGACAAAGTGATTGCAAGGGTGAGTAGTAGTACCTAGGCTGACAGTGAGGCACTGATGTCAGAGAATACCAGAATTCCTGTGGAAGGGAAGATGGGAAGGGTTACAAAGAGAGAGTTGAGACAATCTCAGCTCTCAGACCCTACATTATAAGGCCTGAGGGAGGTAGCTAGTGAGGCACCTAATTTGCAAGGGAAGGGGGAATCTGTATACTGGGACAAAGGATTAGTTTACAGAGAGTGGACCCCTGGGGGAGTGCTAGAGGATGAGAGAATACAGCAGTTGGTAGTGCCCAGAGTCTATCATCTGGCACTTCTAGCCATAGCCCATGATATTCCCTTTGCAGGTCATATGGGCATAAAGTATACCAAGAGACACATTATACAGAACTTGTATTGGCCAGGGATTTCCAGAGATGTAACAGGGTACTGCAGGACCTGTGTGCAGCACCAAAAGGTAGGCAAGGTAGAAGACAGGGTCAAGGCTCCTTTGATGCCTTTGCCTGTGATTGAGGAGCCATTTCAGAAGGTAGCTATGGATATTGTGAGGACTCTGAGTACCCCAAGTTCCACAGGGAATAAGTATATCCTAGTGGTAGAAGATTATGCTACCAGATACCCTCAAGCAGTGGTCCTGTCCTCCATTGAGGCAGAAAAGGTGACAAATGCTTTGTTACAGCTTTTCAGCAGGGCAGGTTTCCCAAAGAAAATACTGACTGACAGAGGTGCCAATTTCATGTCAGACCTGCTGGCTTGTCTGTGGAAGCACTGTGGGGTGAAACACTTAAAGACTACCCCCTACCATCACCAGACTAATGGTCTTGTTGAGAGATTAAACTCTACACTCAAGACCATGCTATGGGCATTTTCAGACCAGTTTAAGAGGGAGTGGGACAAATATTTGCCCCACCTGTTGTTTTCTTACAGGAAGGTCCCCCAGGACTCCGCAGGTTTTTCACCCTTTGAGTTACTGTATGGCCAAAGGGTGAGGGGACCTCTAGATCTGATTCATTATGAGTGGGAGAGTCAGTGTGAATTCCACAAGGAGTCTGCTGTGGCATATGTCCTAAATCTCAGGACAGGGCTCAGGGACCTCATGGGCTTGGGCCAGGGGAACCTGGCAGAAGTCCAACAGCAGAAAAAGGTATGATATGACAGGAATGCTCAAGCTAGAGAGTATGCTGTAGGGTAGCAGGTTATGGTTCTCATTCCTGTCTGATAAAACAATCTGCAGGAAGCTTAGGATGGACCCTTCAAAGTGGTAAGAACGGTCAGTAATGTTAACTACATGGTAGAACTGCTAGGCAGGAGGCAGGGGCACAAACTGTACCACGTTAGCATGATTAAACTTTACCATGATAGAGAGGCCCTTGTGGTGAGGATTTGCAGTACAAGGCAGGAGGAGTCTGAGGGGGAGCTATGGTTACAGGGAGCCAGCCAGCAAAATCCCAAATTACTATGGTGGAGCCTAGGACTGCAGGTATATGACAGGACAGTGCAGCACTGCACTGGGGACAGCAATGCCAAGACAGCTGGAATATCAAGACAGAGACTGGGGTAAGGTATTCCCAGATAGGAGCATCCCTCTCAAGCAACATTTCTCAAGGGTCACTTGAAAAACTAGCTTACGTCTTCGGGGGGAGGGGATGTCATGAAAGGAGATACTCCCAGTCCAGCTATCTGGAATTTTGTAAATAATTATGTGTCATTTGTAAATATCAACATGATTCATATGCTTCTGTTACAAATGTACTGGAACTGTAGGTCATATAAGATGGTTTTTACAGACGTGTGCTGAAGAGAAATTTTGTAAAGTACTGAGCTAAAATGTAACCACAGCATGCCTTACTGGAATAAACTAGAAATGTATATACACTATTGTAACTGCTTAAATGTATATATTTTAACAGGGGAAACTGGAACACAGATTAACTTGAAAAACTTAAGAAAAAATGTATATTAAGTTACTTTATGGCTGGGCCATAAAAAGAGGATGCTATCTTTCAGTTTCAGTGGAGTAACAGCCACAATATCTAGAACTAGAGGTTCACTGTATTGTCTTGGAAGTGTTTTTATTGTTTTATGACTTCCAGGATCTGCCTTAGATCAAAGAAAAGTCCTTGTTTATGTATTTTCACAGGTAGATGCTAAATGCTGCTGGCTGCATCAATGGTTGTTTTGAGCTTGGGAACTGAAGTCAGATGACAAGAAATAATGGCATTCTGCGAGTATCCCCAGCAGTAATATTTGAAATATTAATTTGGGAAATCTCTGAGAGAGAGAAAGAGAGTATTCTGTATTTGTCTTTGACCTGGCAACATCAGCTGAAAGAGTCCTTCACCACATCTGCCTTGCTGTGCTTGCTCTGTAAATAAGTCTAGGAAACAGTATAATTCACTTAGATACAGTCAGGAATATAGCAAAGCTTAATTTAGATCTTTCTTTTTATTTATTTGAGACTTTCCTGCAATATTATTTTAAATATTTCCTGTGATTTTGAACTCTGATGTTACTGTGATTATGTACTGAGTATTTTCTTGTTCGTGTATTATTTATTATTAAATATATTTAAGCCTTTCATTGTGGCTGATATTTATGAGACATAATTAAGTTCTGAAAGTACTTGTTTGTTCATTTGGTGACACCATGTGGGCCACTCCTAATAGCCTTGCTCTTGGTCAAACTACTATTTGGATTAATAGTAACATTACACAGTAAGATTGGACACCCTTTGTTAGGGCCCATAAAGTAGTTGATGAGGAGTTGTTTGGTGGCAGTAATAAGTTCCTTATAGTCTGGGCAGAAGGGGGTATAGTGTGTGTGTGTATATATATATATATATATATATATACATATATATATATATATATATATATATATATATATATATATATATATATATATATATATTAAACACATGCTAGCTTTTCCCAGGTGTGTGTGTGTGTGTGTGTGTCAGTTACTTGGGCAGGGACACAAAGCACTGGTTGGACAGACAGGGTGCTGGAGGCCTTGGCTTGGCCACTCAGCAGAGCTCTCAACTCTATAGCTGTGCCAGTGGGGAGTCTTACTGGGGAATGGAGAGAGAGGGAGAAACCAGCTCCGGACTGACTGTTGTCTGTGTGCTCTTAAGGGAATTTGCACTTGATGCAGAGAGATGCATCTGGAAACACTGTGTGTGTACTTGTCATCCTCCCAATGTACATCCCCACTGGTGCTAGTGGTGAGGACTGAGGCTTCTTTATTACTGTTGCCAGTGGTGGAGTGTCACATATACTGGTTGGCAGTGGTGGGATATCCACATATTAGGATTTAGTGCTGTGGGTATTGAATTCCTGTAGCCTGTAAATAGTGGTCACTAAAGAAGGTGTTTGTACTCTCAAGCAGCCACACAGTGAGCATTCAGGATGTCATATCACAATAGTTTTTTTTTTTTTTTTAACTTAGGGAAAGCAGGCAAGGATGTCAGCAGAGGAGTGTGGCAAGCTGACAAAGAGACATTTGGTTGAGATGTGCCAAGACAAAGGACTGGTGCATGCCAACCTGACTAAAGCATAGATGACTGCAGCCTTAGTCACAGCTGCATCACAGACCAGCAACTATACGGACAACCAGGCTAGCCTTGGGGAGGTACAAGTCTCAGAAAATGGACAGGTCAACCTTTCCACAGATAACTTAAAGATCCATCTGGAGATAAAGAGACTTGAACTGCAGGCCAAATGGTTAGAACTAGAATCAGCAGAGCAACTGTGGCATTTGAGGGCTGAATAAAAGGAGAAACAGATGGCATTAGAATCAGCAGAGAGACTGAGATGCCTGGAAGTTGAAGAGAATGAGAGGCAAAGGCAACATGAGAAAGAGATGCTCACTCTTCACCAGGGTCATGGAGGTAATGGGGAAGGGAATAACTGAACCCCAGAAGCAACAAAGGTCAGTAAATTTCTTCAACAATTTACAGAGGGTGATAATTTTGACAGTTTTGTTCATATGTTTGAAAGGGTATGTGTATAGCATATGTGTGTGTTGTACCTTTAAGAAGCATTTCCAAGGACTGAACATGCATATAAATAGCAACCACATGATAGCTTCAGTGCCATTTTGAGAGTGCAGCCAGAGAGTGAATATGCATGAGAGAAATGGTCAGTCTGTTTATAAGTTTATCTAAGTTAAAGTTATTTGCCTCATTCCTGATGTGTTTGTACATAATAAAGTTGCTTGAACAAAACCCACGCATGTTTGTCTGTTTCATCCTGACTGGACAAATGACATGGAGTCAGAACCAGATTCCAAAGATTGCTTTCCAGAGATACGAGGTGCAGAATTGGCAGTGAAGGCAGAATAAGAGAAACGAGAGCAAAAAAGGGCCAGAAACAAGCTAGAGGTAATGAAAACTTGCACAGATGATTATTTTATTAAAAACGATAAAATGGAGCATTACAAGGGCACAAAATGCATTACTAAGCAAATGAATAGCACCGAAATGTTCATTAAGCTAACAAAAAGCATAAAAAGGTATCAATTAAATTAAATGTTTGAAATTAAGATATTTGCTAAAACAATTTTCAGAAAAGTATATAGAGGGGTCAGAGTAACCTTGGAATTGCAAAATGAGCATGTTTAGAGTAAAACGAGCACAAGAAAAACAATTAAATGGGCAAAATGAATATAACAAAGGGCAAAAAAGGGCATATTAAGCATAAATAAAGAAAGGCGACTGCATGTTTTTTGGCAGATTACAGTGTTTTGGCATAAACAGTTATTTCGTATTGATTGAAGCTAGTCAGAGCATAACCAGAGCTATTCAGGGCATCGCAAATTGTGTAAGGGTGCTTACAGTGTATGTTTATTACTGTTCATTTATGCATTTATTCCTAAGAGTTTATTGTGTACAAAGTGCAACTATTTTGTGAAGTGCAGTCAAAATATAGCCATTTCAAAAGGATTCTTGTGTCTACTTGTGTAAGGCCACCATTAGAGTATTCCTTGCACTGTAAAGAATTATTTAGCAAAGCACAGCCATTCTGGAAGTGTAGCAGTGTGCTGTGTACTGTTTGTTCTCAATATGCCTTTACTTCAAAATGTTTCTTACTCCGAGCTTCTTCTACTGCCCAATTTATTTGCACAGTGCAGTTATTTGAACTATTTCTTAAAATGATGATAGATGACTTTTTGAAGTACAATAATTTCAAGAATATTACTGTGCCTGAGAGATCTTATTTCGCAAGGTATTTCGCAGAGTTCAGTTACTCAGAGGCTTAGTGTGCTGTTGAGCATGGTTACAAAGTACTGGCATAAGTTTCTGGCATATGTGTGTGTGTGTGTGTGTGTGTGTGTGTCTGTGTGTGTGTGTGTGTGTGTGTGTGTGTGTGTGTGTGTGTGTGTGTCCATACTTGCAAAAGCCTTCACTGATGTGTTAATATGGCAGAGGCATTTCACAAACCAGGTCCACTTGTATTTGACCAGAATATTGCAGAGAACTAGAGAATATTTTAGCAAGAGTATGGTATTTTCATACAATCAGCTTACTCAGATAAAGATGCATGCACCAGGGCATTCATTTTGCTAAACCTAGCTAGGTCAGAGGCTATTGATGGAGAGCATTCATTTATTTATGCACCAGCAGTATATAAAGGAGAAGGAGAAAACTGTCATATTGTTCTTCGGGCTGATTCAAGGGAGATCCTGAGTGTTTGAAGTGTAAATTCAAAGAAATGTACAACCCCCAGACCAATGTTACATTAGAGAGGCATATTTCATAAGAGACCAAAGGCCAGGAGAAACATTTGCAACTTACAGTACTGGTTTTAGAAACAAAGCTAAAACCTTCATGTTTGGTGATTTAAAAGATGAGCTAATAAAGGACAGGCTTGTGTATGATATTAATAGTGCTGCTGTGAGAAAGATTTTGCTTCATGACAGAGATTTAACATTGAGCAAAGCTATTGAGATTTGTCAGATCCATGAAGTTACACAAAGGCACACAAGTAAGCTTCAACAGGGTCCAAAGCAAATGTAGATAGCATGCAGCATGTGGCAAGCAGAAACAGGCCTAAGCACATGGCAGCCACAGCCCCTGTGAGTACTCCTGGAAAGTCACATGGTTTTCTAGCAAGTTCTAAGACCAGTTTAGTTAAATGAGCATGCTCAGTGCAGAACAAAGATTCCCTAATACAGCACAAGGATGAATCAGCAAAACCCAAGTCAAGCTTCATTGTTAACTGTCATAACTGTGGTGCCAACCATGAGTCTAAAAGAAAAAAGTGTTTAGCATTTGGTCAGCAATGTCAGAAGTGTAAAAATTTTTTATCATTTTCAAAACATTTGCAAGTCAAGTAAACCTCACTCAGTTGCAAAAAAGGCCACTTCAAAAAGCAAATAGGGCTACAGTCTACTTTCTACATCTACTTTCTATGTAGATGGTGTATTAGTAATTGGTGAAAAGGTTAATACAGTAGATTTATTGGCAAAGGGCGGTGTCTTGTACTGTCCTGATCCATGGCAAACCCATTGAGTTCAGAGTAGACACTGGTTCAAAGTGTAATGTCATGTCAGCAAAAACATTTGCTAAAGTTAGAGCTGGCGATGTGACTAGTTGTGCAACACTTGTTGCATATGGAGGTGAAGAAATTCAAACCGAAGGTTCGGTCGTACTTTCATGTCATTTGGCTGGAAATAGTTACAAGTTGTTGTTTTACATAGTTTGAAGTTGAAGACCTGTGCAGTCATTAATGGGTCTCAGAGATAGTCTGAGAATGGACTTGCTTCCCTTTATTAAAGAAGTTTGTCACATAAGTACGTCCCAGTTCCAGCTCCAGCATCAGTGAAAGTATTTTCTCAGAATATGCTGCTGTTTTCGATGACAAACTAGGCAAGCTTCCAGTTGTTTATTTCATGAAGTTAGACCCAAAGGTCAGTCCAGTGGTAAGACTGACAAGAAGAGTTCCAGTAGCCATGCAGAGCAGAGTTAAAGCTCAGTTGGATAAAATGGTGCAGCAAGGTATGATTTGTCCAGTTACAGAACCAACTGAATGGGCGTCGTCTGTGGTAGCAACTCACAAAAAAAGATCAGATAAAATCAGAATATGCATCGACTCAAGAGACTTGAATAGGGGATTGAAAAGACCTCATCATCCCATGTGAACAGTCAAGGAAGTCGTAGCTCTGATACCGAATGCCACTATATTTTCTGTCTTGGATACAAAGAGTTCATTTTGGCAAGTGATGCTTGATCGCAAATCCTCATTACTGACTACATTTAGTACCCCATTTGGAAGATAACAGATTTCTCAGGATGCCATTTGGAATAAATTCTCCAAGTGAAGCATTCCAGTGTGCAATGGAACAGATCTTTTCAGGTTATCCTTGTGCCATAATAGTAGATGATTTATTGGTTGGAGGTAATGGTGAAGCAGAGCATGACAGAAACCTCAAGAAAGTTCTAGACAGAACATGTGAAGTAAACTTAAAGCTTAATCCTCTGAAGTGCACATTTAGATTACCAGAAGTCACATATGTAGGTCATTTGTTTACTAGTACTGGATTATGACCAGACCCATCCAAGCAAGCAGCTGTCCTTGAGATACCCACTCCAGATAATGTTCAAGCTCTACAGCATTTTTTTGATATAGTATTTGGACACGTTTATACCAGATTTCAATGAACTGACAGCACCTTTAACAGAGCTGATGTGCAAAAATGTTGTATGGTCATGGCTATAACAGCACCAGAGAGCATTCAATGAGCTTAAGCAGAAAATTCCCACTCCACCTACACTAAGGTACTATGATATCAATAAACCATTTACTCTTTTCTGTGACACCTCAAAGTTTGGTCTTGGTGCAGTTATTCTTCAAGAGGGAAGGCCAGTAGCCTAAGCATCTAGAACTCTTACCCAAACTGAAAAGCAATATGTTCAGATTGAGAAGGAAATTTTGGCAATTGTGTTTGCATGTTCAAAGATTCATGATTATATTTATGGTCAAAATATCCAGATTGAAACTGACCATCAACCCCTAGTTACTATTTTAAAGAAGCCTATTCATTCAGCTGCAGCAAGATTACAAAGAATGATGCTTAAGTTACAAAAGTACGACTTCAAAATGGTCTGTATGAAAGGCAAACTTCTTTAACTGGCTGATACCTTATCCAGATTTCCCAGAAATACAATAAAACAGCTTGACACAGAGAATTTTGACTTTGATGTCATAAAAGTGTGTAATTTTTTGACCACAAGACTTGATGAGCTGAGAGATCATACAAAGACTGATCCTGTTTTGCAAAAGCTCTACCACTACATCCAAGTAGGATGGCCATCCAAGCAATCCAGTTTCCGCCTGAAGTACAAGTTTATTTTCCTTACAGAGATGAGATGTTGAGATGACATTATTTTCAAAGTTCCTAAACTTGTTCCTGCTTCCTCACAATGTGAATATATCCAGATTGTGCATTGTGGTCATCCAGATTACAAATCTACCAAAAGAAGGGTGAAATGACTAGCATTTTGTCCTTCTCTAGTGAAAGACATTGAAAAAGTGCTTTCATCTTGTTCAGTATGCAATAGCACTAGACCGCATCTGCAAGAAGAGCCACTTCAGCTAAGCCAAATTCCTGAACTACCTTGGTCAGTAGTAGCCACTGACATATTCGTGTGGAACAATCAGCATTACTTAGTGTTGGTCAACTCTTACTCAAATTGATTTGAGATTGATTTGTTGCTTAACCTAACTTCTGTTACTGTTATTACTAAAACAAACCAAATAAGCAAATGTGTGGCTCCAGTATCAACTGCTGTAGAAGTCCAAAGTGATGAATAAGTAAAATAAGAAGGTAAAAACAAGATATCCCAAGATGTATTCATTTGTAGCTCAGCTTTAATAATCACACAAGCGCTTTCACATACAGCTTCATCAGGTGTTTAAACAAAGTTACTGAAACACCAATTTATACTTGTAAATGGTCATATGACCAACTAGTGATAAAATTAAAGTGGTCCATTCAATATGAACAAAATATAAACATAAAACTTTAATATTAAAAACAGATATAAATAAATATAAATATATCAATGTCTAAAAATCAAAAATATATATATATAATACATAAAAATATATCTACTTATTTACGAAGAGGTCTCTTATAAAGAACTGGTTTAATGGGTACATAGTCATTGAGACCATGCCCATAATTTTATCTAAGTCTCACAATCCAATTTGCTTCTAGTTCTTCAGTTCTACACCTAATGTTACCACATCTTATACTCTCATATGTCGTACCCAACACTAAAAATTTCAAAATATGTTGTTCATCAGTATTGATAACATGCTTGGCAAGTGCATTAATAACATTCTTTTTCTTAATATGATATAAATGTTCCCTGATTCTTTCTTTCAGGGAACGATCGGTTTTGCCTACATAGAATTTATTACATAGGATACAAAAAGCAAGATAAACAACATGCATAGTCTCACAAGTGGCAGTTGCAGTAATATAAAAAAATCTCACCAGTATCTGGATGCTTAAAGGTAGTATTTTTAGAAACAAAACCACAATATCTGCACCTACCACATGGTCTAGTACCTGAATCTGTTACCGTGTGTTCATTGATGTGCTATTGCACAACCTATTCTTAAGTGACCTATTTTTGAATGAAAGTTGTGGTCTTGTACCTACTGTAGCCTTAATATGATCATCCGTCATTAAAATATTCCAGTGCTCATTTATAATTGCAGTATACATACTGACATTCCTAGTGTAACTGAGAGACATTCTAAGTTTGTTATTCATCGGGTGTTTCGCTCTGATGGTATACTCTGAAAAATAGGGTTTCGCTTTAGTGCCTCTCATAGAATTAACCACTAGGGAGTTGCTCTCTACCATACTCCTTTCATAACATCTCTCTAGCAGCTCTATTCTGTTCTCTTTCTTTGATGTTCATAATCTTCATCCTTCACATTCAGCCTTGAAGCACTAAAAAATTGATTCCTGGCAACTTTTCTGAATATAAAATTAGGGTGCATGCTTTTCCTGCTTAACAACTGATTAACATAACAATCCTTCCTATACAGATTGCTACTCAACTCACCCTTTTCATCCCTACTAACAAACACATCCAAAAAACTGATGCCATTGGCTGAGAAATTTAAAGTGAATCGTAAAAAATCTGATGAACTATTAACATAGTTCATAAAATCTAATAATTGTTCCTCCATTCCCCTCCATATAAGAAAGAGGTCATCCACAAACCTTTTGTAAAATAAAATAAAATCTTTAAATGGGCCCCACATTAAATGTTGAAATTCCCACAAGTCATCATTGCACTGGCATAACTATTGGAGCAGGAGCTCCCCATAGCAACACCATTCTTTTGCCAGTATATACTCTCCTTGAACACAAATATATTATTCTGAAGTACTAGACTCAGTAAAGTTTCTATCAAAAATATATCATCACTGTTAAAGTCTCCAAAGTCCATTAATAATTTTTTAACGTATTCTATACCGATATTACAGGGAAACCATTACAAAAAGACTGTACTAACACGCAGCCGGACTTTTTTGGGGTCGACGTCCTCAGGGGACGAAATTTAACAGAAGATTTGGACTTATTTAATATCATTAATCTGTCAGATTATGTTTTTTCTGACGTGCAACTTAAACTTTTGAAATTAGGTCTAAATTTTGTACCATCACATAGGAGTAATTACAGTAGAACAGTAATAGATATTATGAAATTTACTAGAAAACTAAATTTATTTTACTTGATGCACAACATACATGAAAATGATAAGTTTCTTATTAAGCCTTCATCTTATAATCCTACTTTACATCATACTTTAAAGGTTTTTCAGGAACAATGTATTCAAGATGTTAGTGATCATTTATCTAGTAAGAATAGTCACATTCATCATAATTTGACTGTTCATGAAAAATCTGCTTTGTTTGAATTACAAAAATTAACTAATCAATTCAGGTTTATGAAAAGCGATAAAGGGGCCAATATTGTTATCATGAGTCAAGAAAAATATGAAACCTGTATGTTGAAATTGTTGGACAATGTTTTAGAATATGAGCTGGTTTCTTTACATTTTATACAGCGTCAGTTTAGAATGATACATTCTTTTTTATATGATTGTTTAATGTCTGGGGACATCACTTTTGAGTTATACGACTTTTGTGTCATCACAGAGCCCAAGATTGGTGTAATTTTTGGAATACCGAAAACACACAAAAATGTTTTTGATCCTCCTTTTAGGCCCATTGTTTCATCCCCCCATTCAGTTACTGAAGGGGTTGCTTTAGTTATTGATTCTATGTTAGGACCTTTACTGATGGATCAGCAATCCTACATTAGGGATTCTTGGCATTTTTTAAGTAAGTTACGAACTTTTTCTGAAACTTTCTCTTTTGATGTTAACAAACACATCATTTTTACCATCGATGTTGTGTCTCTTTACACCTGCATCCCTCATGATGATGGAGTGGAAGCAGTTCGTAGTTTTTTGTGTGAAAAACAATGTTTTTCCACTTCCACCATTAATACTATTTGTTTGTTTATTGAAATAGTATTACATAACAATTTCTTTTTGTTTGGAGATAAATATTACAAACAAAAAAGAGGGGTGGCAATGGGTTCCCCAGCCGCCCCAGCTTATGCTAATACTGTTATGGCCTGGTGGGAGTTTGAAGTCATGCCTTTATTAAAACAGAAGTTTCAAGTGGAATTTTTTTGCAGGTTTATTGACGACTTAGTGTTTATCTTGGAGGGGGGACCTGATACCGTTGACCAATTTATTGTTGAGGTGAATTCACTTTCCAGTTTTTTGAAATTCACAAAGGGTGATGTTGGTTCAGCTATTAATTTTTGGACATTCATCTTTGGTGGGATTCTATTAGTTGTCAATTTCAAAGCAAAATTCATCGTAAAGAGACATTTACCAACGGTTATTTACATTTTTCTAGTGGGCATCCTAGATACATGATCAAAAACATTCCCAAGGGCCAATTTATTCGGGCATGTCGCATGACCACTAGAGATTGTGACTTGTCCAGTGAATTTAATTTTATCATCGAACTGTTTTCTAAAAGAGGATATGATATTACTTTTTTAGAAAGAACAGCCAATGAAATTCACGATAGACGTTTTACGGATTTTCCTGCTATTTTAGGTTCTTCATTTAGTGGTATTTTTGGACCTATTTCTGATAAGTCTGTTTGTTTGAATGGTTCCAATTTACTTTGTTCATTTGAGATGAGCAGTGACAGTTTTCACTTCTCTTCTATTTTGATAAACAATTGGAAAGTTATTAAGGGTAATTCTGAAATATATAAAGTTTTGGGTGATAAACCGAAATTTGTGTTTCGGAATGAATATAATCTTAAAAAAATCTTGGAAAATAATAAAAATGCAGTTAGAAGTATTGTATCTAATAAAAAAGGCATGCACTGTTGTCATCAATGCACTGCCTGTAGATTTATTTTGGTTAGTCCCTATATAGCTATCAGTACTATTGAACATACTATTGAGGTACCTGGTTTAGTTAATTGCAACACGACAAATGTTGTTTACATCTCTTTTTGTTCCGGGTGCCCTGCATTTTATGTAGGGATGACTACTAGGAAACTTAGCACCCGTATTAAGGAACATATTTATGCTATTAAATCCAGGGATTGTACCAATGCTTTATATAAGCATTCAATCAATTGTTCTTCTTTTAAGAAATTTTTGTTTACAGTGTTAGAAGTATGTCCTGTTGATCCTAGGGGAGGGGATTTCAAATGTTATCTTGAACAAAGGGAAGCAATCTGGCAAATTAAGTTAAAATCAGATAGGCCACCAGGGTTGAATGAATGTATTAATTTAAAATGTTTTTTAAAACATCGTAACTTGTATATTACTGACAAGCAGAAAGTAGTTTCCTCTTTTTTTACTTAAAAAATTTTTAATTGAGTACTGCTGTTTAATTAGTTAATTATTCAATTAATGAGTGTATTTAATGTGTGTTTTTTATCCGTGTATTTCATTCTGATGAAGTGTTTTACGAAAGCGGACAAATAAATCCTGTGTACGCTATTTGGAGCACTTGCTTTCATTGATTCTACCTTCGTGGCTTTTTTATTTAGTTGGTTGCTTTCAGTGTTTTTCTTTGTTGGTTTTTTGCGCACTGCCATGGCTGGGGTAGGTGAAGATCCGTTGATGAATGTTTCCATTCATCCTACACCTTCCAATGGTGACAGTAACTTGAATACCTTGCTTGTTACGACTTTGATGGACATACAAAGTTCGCTAAAATTTCTAGTTGAGAATGCTAGTGAAAGAAAGTGTAAACCTGTTAATCCTGTTTCAAGTTCGCCACCGGATGTTTATGAGGAAATGGACACAGTAATCGATTTGGGCAGCATTGTAGATGCTATCGTTGCTAACGTTGACGTTGATGTTTGTGAACAGAGTCCGCATTTACACGCCAACGATTCTGGAAGTCCTACTATCGAGAAATTACTTTCCTTATCGGAAAATCCTTTTGGTGGCAGCATTCAATATCAACACGAAATACAACAGGATTATTTTGGTGAACAACAAGAGCATTTGTTAAGGCTTTTAAAAAGGTACAAATCCATCAATATTGAAAACTGTTACTTTATGCGGTGCATTGAACTCAGTATCATTCCGAAAGGCTTAATGTTTTTTAAATGTCCTAACGGAGTTAATTTAAGTAACCCGTTCTTTCAGCATTTGGTTACCTTTTCTACTGAGTCCGGGATACGTTTTCTCAGACTCTTGGTTGACAATAACAGGCAAAAGATGTCGGTACTTAAAAAAGAAATAACTGATCTTGAACGGCATTTAAAGTCTAGGTTAACTTTACATAATTTCAATAGTTTGATGCATCAGTTTTCTCGTGATTTAGAGCAGCATTCGAATGATGTTACTGTTCGTAAACAGCAGAAAATTTCTCGTGACTTAACTTTGTTTAGGAACAAAACTGCTTTTGACCATTTTGCCATTCATACTAAAGATGCCGCATTTAAAGGTAAACGCGGCTCTTCTTCTTATTACAAACGGTCTTATAGTACAGTTACCGGTTCAAATGTAACTGGTAATGAAGTTCTGCTTTCTAAAGATAAACATCCTAAGGGGCATTTTGTCGGACCACCCAACAAGGGTAAAAAAACAGATAACTCAGGTACAGTGGCTTCATCTACTGTTAACAATCCGACTGAACGGATTGTTATTGACAATAATGCGCCTGACAATTGTTTGGTCACGGATGTAGCAGATAAAGAGGCTGTTGGTGATGGTAAATCTTTTAGCATTCCATCTGACTCTGTTTCAAATGGTGCTTCTAAGAAAAATCAGGGAAACCATTACAAAAAGACTGTACTAACACGCAGCCGGACTTTTTTGGGGTCGACGTCCTCAGGGGACAAAATTTAACAGAAGATTTGGACTTATTTAATATCATTAATCTGTCAGATTATGTTTTTTCTGACATGCAACTTAAAGTTTTGAAATTAGGTCTAAATTTTGTACCATCACATAGGGGTAATTACAGTAGAACAGTAATAGATATTATGAAATTTACTAGAAAACTAAATTTATTTTACTTGATGCACAACATACATGAAAATGATAAGTTTCTTATTAAGCCTTCATCTTATAATCCTACTTTACACCATACTTTAAAGGTTTTTCAGGAACAATGTATTCAAGATGTTAGTGATCATTTATCTAGCAAGAATAGTCACATGCATCATAATTTGACTGTTCATGAAAAATCTGCTTTGTTTGAATTACAAAGATTAACTAATCAAATCAGGTTTATGAAAAGCGATAAAGGGGCCAATATTGTTATCATGAGTCAAGAGAAATATGAAACTTGTATGTTGAAACTGTTGGACAATGTCTTAGAATATGAGCTGGTTTCTTTACATTTTATACAGCGTCAGTTTAGAATGATACATTCTTATTTATATGATTGTTTAATGTCTGGGGACATCACTTTTGAGTTATACGACTTTTGTGTCATCACAGAGCCCAAGATTGGTGTAATTTTCGGAATACCGAAAACACACAAAAATGTTTTTGATCCTCCTTTTAGGCCCATTGTTTCCTCCCCCCATTCAGTTACTGAAGGGGTTGCTTTAGTTATTGATTCTATGCTAGGACCTTTACTGATGGACCAGCAATCCTATATTAGGGATTCTTGGCATTTTTTAAGTAAGTTACGAACTTTTTCTGAAACTTTTTCTTTTGATGTTAACAAACACATCATTTTCACCATCGATGTTGTGTCTCTTTACACCTGCATCCCTCATGATGACGGAGTGGAAGCAGTTCGTAGTTTTTTGTGTGAAAAACAATGTTTTTCCACTTCCACTATTAATACTATTTGTTTGTTTATTGAAATAGTATTACATAACAATTTCTTTTTGTTTGGAGATAAATATTACAAACAAAAAAGAGGGGTGGCAATGGATTCCCCAGCCGCCCCAGCTTATGCTAACACTGTTATGGCCTGGTGGGAGTTTGAAGTCATGCCTTTATTAAAACAGAAATTTCAAGTGGAATTTTTTTGTAGGTTCATTGACGACTTAGTGTTTATCTTGGAGGGGGGACCTGATACTGTTGACCAATTTATTGTTGAGGTGAATTCACATTCCAGTTTTTTGAAATTCACAAAGGGTGATGTTGGTTCAGCTATTAATTTTTTGGACATTCACCTTTGGTGGGATTCTATTAGTTGTCAATTTCAAAGAAAAATTCATCGTAAAGAGACATTTACCAACGGTTATTTACATTTTTCTAGTGGGCATCCTAGATACATGATCAAAAACATTCCCAAGGGCCAATTTATTTGGGCATGTCGCATGACCACTAGAGATTGTGACTTGTCCAGTGAATTTAATTTTATCATCAAACTGTTTTCTAAAAGAGGATATGATATTACTTTTTTAGAAAGAACAGCCAATGAAGTTCACGATAGACGTTTTACGGATTTTCCTGCTATTTTATGTTCTTCATTTAGTGGTATTTTTGGACCTATTTCTGATAAGTCTGTTTGTTTGAATGGTTCCAATTTAATTTGTTCATTTGAGATGAGCAGTGAGTTTTCATTTCTCTTCTATTATGATAAACAATTGGAAAGTTATTAAGGGTAATTCTGAAATATATAAAGTTTTGGGTGATAAACCGAAATTTGTGTTTCGGAATGAATATAATCTTAAAAAAATCTTGGAAAATAATAAAAATGCAGTTAGAAGTATTGTATCTAATAAAAAAGGCATGCGCTGTTGTCATCAATGCACTGCCTGTAGATTTATTTTGGTTAGTCCCTATATAGCTGTCAGTACTATTGAATATACTATTGAGGTACCTGGTTTAGTTAATTGCAACACAACAAATGTTGTTTACATCTCTTTCTGTTCCGGGTGCCCTGCATTTTATGTAGGGATGACTACTAGGAAACTTAGCACCCGTATTAAGGAACATATTTATGCTATTAAGTCCAGGGATTGTACCAATGCTTTATATAAGCATTCAATCAATTGTTCTTCTTTTAAGAAATTTTTGTTTACAGTGTTAGAAGTATGTCCTGTTGATCCTAGGGGAGGGGATTTCAAATGTTATCTTGAACAAAGGGAAGCAATCTGGCAAATTAAGTTAAAATCAGATAGGCCACCAGGGTTGAATGAATGTATTAATTTAAAATGTTTTTTAAAACATCGTAACTTGTATATTACTGACAAGCAGAAAGTAGTTTCCTCTTTTTTTACTTAAAAAATTTTTAATTGAGTACTGCTGTTTAATTAGTTAATTATTCAATTAATGAGTGTATTTAATGCGTGTTTTTTATCCGTGTATTTCATTCTGATGAAGTGTTTTACGAAATCGGACAAATAAATCCTGTGTACGCTATTTGGAGCACTTGCTTTCATTGATTCTACCTTCGTGGCTTTTTTATTTACGTGCTTGAGGATATCCCTGCAGATGTCCTGATAGGGAATGATTTTGATAATACAGCACCTTGTGTGCATGCAGTTACATGCAGTCAGGCTTGGAGACAAGCATGTGGGTCTAGTAGCCTGGGGGAGACCCAGACAGACCACAGACTAGAAGCCAGGACTTGTGTGGTGGTTACTCAGGGAGGGAGCTACCCTGTAGCAGTGATACTGAAGGTAAGCCACAGTTGCTGGTGGGTACTGATGTTCAGTTGGACAGAATGACTGCAAGGGCAAAGGTGAGTAGTAGTACTCAGGCTGACAGTGAGGCACCATTGTCAGAGAATACCAGACTTCCTGTTTAACGAGAGCTGGGAAGGGTTACAAAGAGAGAGTTGAGATAGGCCCATCTCTCAGACCCTACATTACAAGGCCTGAGGGAGGTAGCTAGTGAGGCATCTGATTCTCAATGGAAGGGGGAATATGTATACTGGGACAAAGGGTTACTGTATAGAGAGAGGACCCCTGTGGGAGAGCTATAGGGTGAGAGAATACAGCAGTTGGTAGTGCCCAGAGCCTACTGTCTGGCACTTCTAGACATAGTCCATGATATTGTTATTGGACAAGACCAGCTTATTAAAATGTATATTCATTACTGTTTATTAATAATGCTATAAAATGATTGTTAAAAAGCAAATATAGTTTGTATGCAGGCCTGGGAAAAATACAGCTTCATAAGCTACAGTATTGCTGTCTTTTAAACTGCATTCGTTTAGTATGTAATAATAGAGAATAGTATGTATTGCATGAAGTGAGGCATGTAGTTATTACAAAAAAGGAATTTGTTAGCCTGTCTCCTCCAGGCTAGGAGTGTGTTGTTGCTAGGTTAAGTTTGAAATATCCACGGTCAGTGCCAGTGGCAGATAAAGATTAACTTTGGTTTGGGCTGTTCTCAAATCACAGGCCCCTTCTCATGAAACATACACATTCTCTTTCATACACCTTCCTGATTGTATTAAATTATATTCCTTGTACAATACAGTACAGTTTTAGAGGGCATTTTAAATTTATTGTTTTGAAATTTTTCCAGTAAACAATGAAACAAAATGCATGCACCAATAATGACAAAACTTCCCAATTCAGAACATTTCCATCATAAAAGTCTACTCAAACTTCTACAGTCCACCAGTATCAGTACATATGCACAATCTCTGAAGAAGTAAGAGTCATCTAAATAATTCCACATTAAAGAGACATGTAACTAATGAAGAGACTGCTGCTAGCAAACAACTTTATATTTCATTGTTTCATCTACAAATAAAGTGCCTATTGTCCTTGAGGAATAAATTGCTTATCGTACACTAAATAAATGATAAGCTAGTAATATTGCAATAGGGAATGAATGGCAAACTGATTACAGGTGCATAGTTACTAGGTATCTTCGCCAAAAAGGAGTGCAGCATTCACTGACTTTGCAACACAGTACAGTATCAGCAATGCATCTATCTACTGTGGGAGTAGAACCCACAGCCTTCTGCATCAAAAGCAAGTACACTACCGGTTGTGCTATTAACAATGCAAGCCAACCATCATAAGCAGTATTAAACTTTTGCTCCCCTGCAGCTCTCAGCTCCTTGTAAAACTTACTCACTCAGCTGTATCTCTGAACTTTGCAGCACAAGAAATCTGGAAAAAGCCAACATTTATTGGGTGGGAGCGACAAAAGCCCAAAAACCAGGGACACATTTTAAACATTGCTTGTATAATGTTGAAAAGTTGCTAGAATAAAATGCTGCGTTACCACCATACATTTCACTGCCAATTCTTAAACCCAGGACCCTGTGCAAAACAGTCAGAGCAACATACCACTATGCCAAATCAGCTGTTTTGTGAAAGAAAGGAAGACTAAAACTTAAATGGCTACCATTTAGTGAATTCTGTTCTCACCATAGCTGTCAACCTCTTAGCACAAAACACCTAAACAAAGCCAATAATGGGGGAATACAGCCCCCAAACATATTCAGTGAATTCAGTTCTCACCATAGCTCTCAACCTCTTAGCAAAAAACACCTGGACAAAGCCAGTAATGGGGGAATACAGTCCCCCAAACATATTCAGTGAATTCCGTTCTTACCATAGCTCTCAACCTCAGCACAAAAAACCTGGACGAAGCCAATAATGGGGAATACAGTCCCAAAAATAGGAACAAATTTCTGATATCCATCTTATAAACTTAGAAAATTGCTAGAATAAAAGCTTTTGTGTTACCATGTACTTTCTGAATATGAAGTCTGAAATTCAAATGCTTGCCATTTTTATTTAACATTTGTTAACCATGAAAGTCTGACTTGTAACAAAAGCCAATTTTCAACAGAGACCCAGGGAAAAACACTCCAGACAGACACATGTCTTTGTAAGATGGAAGACACCACAGGAAACCCACACAAACACAGGGAAGACATGCAGACTCCACACAGAAGGCACTCCAGCCAATAATCAAACCAGAGAACCTGTAGCTTTTAGACAACAATGCTACCAATGCACTACTTATTTTGTAAAGACACAAAAATACAGAAACCAAATATTTTATGAGGAAGAGAACAAGTGTGAGAAAAAAAATCAACAATTTTTTTACAAATGGTGGTGGGTAGGGAATTCAGGCTCTTGCCACCTGGGCCTAAGGTACAGAGTTCAAGCCTGTTCTCTACATACCACCATATAGCACTTGGGGCATTACACACCACACACAAATACTCTATCTATACAGTAACTACACAGGGATTCATGGCAACATTGCAGGAGAGTCTGCAATACATACAGGAAACATGTAAAGTATCTAGGAGATTTACTAGCAAAAGGTCACACAAAGGTCACACGCTACAGGGCTATCATGTTAGCAAGGCATATGAGAAGGCAAAAGGACAGCACACATCCATTCATCTAATTATCTAAATGTGACTGCATATTTCTGCATCTGGGCTTCTCATATAGTTTGTTACAATTCTGTTGTGTAGTATCTATGACATCACAAATCATATGCTAAAACATTGTTTTTTTTGTTCTAGTCCATAAAGCCCCATTGGCAGAATATCAGCATGTGAGCAATGCAAAAACAATGATAGGGCCATGTGCCATAAGATATCAACATTCACCTCAGCATGAGTTTCAGTTCTGCAACATTTCACAGATACAAAAGGTTGCTCAACTAAAATCACTCAAAAGGTCATTCACATCTGACCTGTGCCAACCTAGAAAGAACTGATTTAAGAATAAGTAATAAAATGCACACATCATTCATCTGATTATCTCTACTACAGACCCAAACAAGAATTATGCAATTGTACATCTGCTGTCATTTATATCCACATTTACTGTACAGTAATGCTGCACTAGAAAGAGGTATTTCAAACAACTTAAATAGAGATAAGTCCTCGCTTGCCTCAAGAAAAAGCATTCTTAAATGAATAAAATTAATCAGCATTCAGGACTGACATCTGAGTGTGAGCATAATAACTTTAATAAACTGTTCGAGCACATCATGCTGAATTACCCTTTTATATTGATTCACTCAGAATAAAGACATGCATGCACATAACTTTTTTAAGACTTGTACACACTCCCCATTTTTTTTATTTTTTTTGCAAACAGTTCAAAACTTTATGATAGGTATGTGCTTCAGATTCCTTGTTTCACTGAAGGGAAGTAACTTTCTCTTACAACTGTCATCCTATACTGTACTTTAACAAGTGGTGTTTAGCAGTTTCAGTTCCTGTTTTACATACTATGTTGTTTTCTTAATAGTAAAGTTATTGCTTACTTTACCTTTTTTCTTGTCCTAAAACAACACATTTTGCTGCCTCTACAGCCCATTCCTGGCTCAGGGTTCTGGTTGTTACATCCAAAAATGTGGCTTCTATTGTGCCATGATGGTACAACATCCTTCTTGAACTCTGCCTAAACTAAACTTGAAGCCGTTGACTGAACTTGTGCATGGAGGTTGAATATCCAAGTCACCCGTGCAGTCCAATCAAATTCAGCCCTGCGATAGCGAGCATGTACTAAATCCAGCTCCAAGTCACCCAGCAGTCAAATCCAGCCCCGCGAGAGCTCAAAATTCACCTCACCTCTCTCCTGATTGGTCTAGCCTGCAGATGAAGCAGTCCGGAGATCCACTGCTCTGTGCGGTCATCACCGCACAGACTTCTGGCCATCTGCGGGGCAGAGATGCCTTCCCCTCTATCCGGACTGCTGACAAAGGCAGTCTGGAGTTCAGTCTGAGTTCCCAGTGCATGCGCGCATGCGTGGAGTTCTGTCTGAGTTCACAGTGCATGCGTGAATGCGTGGAGTTCCAGGACTCACAATTTTAAATGTTTTTTTTATTCTTTTCTTTACTTTTTTGTTTGTTTTCTTTTTGTTTTCTAGGTGGGGGGCTGCAGTCCTATAGCATGAGCCACCCCTGATCTGCAGTTAAAAAGTTTTTTTTCCTTCCTTCTTCCTCTTATTCTCAACAAGCTTCTACCTTTCCAACAGAAGCACTAGTGTTTGACACTTCTGTGGCTCATCACAAGCGCTCACATGACCTTTCCAACAGGAGCACTAGTGTTTGACACTTCTGTGGCTCATCACAAGCGCTCACATGATAGGGTAGGACAAGAGGCTATTGCCTCTCCAGAAGACTTTTTTGGCACCTTTAACAAAATAAAAACTAAATGGGGGGGGGCACTAATGCTGATTTGCATAATATGTCTAAATGTTTTCTAACTGAAAGAAGAGAAAAATAAATCCATGAAGGTTTAAGGAGGAATTAAAAAAAAAACTATTACAGCCCTACTTTAACAGATTTAAACCAGCTGCTTCAGGAAGTTGCTTCAAATGAAATAAGAACACAGTTACTTAAAAAGGCTAAATTTCACTTCCACAGAAAATGCACTAATAGAAAAGGATAGCATTGTTAAATTACAAAGGTATGTCTGGCATGCAGCCAAAACAAAGAGAAATCTCCTGCAGATTATTTGAGTCATTTTAAAGCAGTGTTTGCTAAACATTTAGAAATACTAGACCCAAATGAACAAGTTAAACCAGCTATCGCAGCTGCCTTCGTGCAGGGTTTGCAAACCTTGTACAAAATCAAATGAAGCAAGTGCTTATAGACTGGCAGAAAAAGGACTTAAAGTCCATACTAAGTGTTGCAAATCACCGTACTGAATATGGTAGGGTAATAAAAAAAAAAAAAAAAATTTTAGTCCCTTTGCTGCCACTAAAAAAATAAAAATAAAAAAGACCCTATGTTAAAGTAAAAATAAATGTAAAGCGAGTTCTACTCTTGGTAAAACTGGCAACACTAGGTCTGTATTAAAAGTCACTTCAGACAGTTAAATACCAGTATAAAAACAAAGTAAAGGCAGTTGGTGTAACAAATACTGTTACGTATCCTGTTTTAAAACATATAACCATTTCTATAGGTCCAGTCGAAGAAAAACATTATTTTCTTTTGAGTACTACTGCACCAGTAATCCTACTAGAAAGAGATTTATGTAAACTGGGTTGTACTATTTACTGTACCCCAGAAGGGGTGTATCTAAATGTTCCAACAGAATCAGAGGGGGAAGTATTGGCAGTTTTAGCAGAGGCTGAAAAACAGCCTGCTGGAAGCATACATGTAAATAAAGAGTTACTACAGCAGGTACCTGCCAGCTTGTGGGCTAAGCATGCAAATAAATTAGGCATATTGACATCAACAAAACCAGTAAAAATAAAATTAAATCCATCAAACCTCTCCCCAGAGTTCCACAATATCCACTAAAGCCAGAAGCAGAGCAGGGAATCAAACCTGTAATTCAGTCTCTAATACATCAAGGAATAATAATAATCATAATAGCTAAAAGCCCTTGTAATACTCCTATTTTTCTAGTGAAAAAGCCAGGAAAGGATACTTTGTACAAGACGTAAGGGCTGTAAGTAATGCAGTACTACCTACTTTTCCTGTTGTTCCAAATCCAGCAACAATACTGAGCTCCATACCACCTACAGCTAATCCCTTTTCTGTGATAGATTTATGTTTAGCATTCTTTTCTATACCAATTCACCCTGACAGTCAGTCTCTGTTTGTTTTTACTTATCAGGGACAGCAATATACCTAGACATGGTTGCCACAAGGATATACTGAATCTTCTTCATTATTTTCTCAAATTCTACAAAAGATTTGGAGAATATGACATTTCCGGGTGGGTCTGTCTTAGTACAATATGTAATTGATTTAATGATAGCACCAAATTCCTGTTTTCTAGTTTCAGCACTCAAATCTGTTTCTTTGATCTCAGCACTTGTTCAGAAAAAAAAAAAAAAAAAAAATTTTCATCTGCTTTTACTGTACTTGTGTTTCTACCTACTTCATTTTACTTTTGCATCATCTTAAAAATACTCAATTGTATTTATTACTGCTTGGTGTAACTCATTCTAAGCCTTTTGGTTTAAACACTTGGGCTTCGGACCAGTTAGTTGTTTTGCACTGAGAGGGTTTGTGGTCTGCACTGTTGTGGCAGAACAGGTAGCTTTCATCCTTCTAGGTTGAGAACTGCTGATTGAGGGCTCAGTGTCTGTTATTCTAAAAGTGTATTAATTCTGGTTTAAGCACTTGGGCCTTCAAGCCAGTTATTTTACATTAAGAGGGTTCGTGGTCTGCACTCTTGTGGGAGGAGAGGCTGGACTCTGCCCTTCTGAGCTGGGAATTTCTGGTTAAAGGCTTATAGTGCATGCATATCTGAACTGTTTCTTACTGAAGTTGGTGCGCCTTGTTTGCTGTGGCATAGACTGGATTCAGGCCTGCTTGATCTAGCTTTGTTTGTGTAACTTGAGCACTAATCCAGACATTCTCTAAAGTATTCAATGGTATTTATTACTGCTTGGTTGTAACTTGATTAAAGTGTAGCTATCATTCAAGTCTTTTGGATTAAGCACTTGGGCTTCAGACCAGTTGTTTTACATTAGGAAGGTTTGTGGCAAGCACTGTGGTGGCAGGACAGGTAGCTTTCATCCTTCTAAGTTGGGAACTGCTGATTGAGAGCCCAGTGTCCAAGTGTATTAGTTCTGGTTTAGGCACTTGGGCTTCAGGCCAGTTATTTTACATTAAGAAGGTTCTTGGTCTGCACTCTTGTGGGAGAAGAGGCTGGACTCTGCCCTTCTGAGCTGGGAATTTCTGGTTAAAGGTTTATAGTGCCTGAATATTTGAACTGTATCTTACTGAAATTGGTACACCTTGTTTGCTCTAGCATAGACTAGATCCAGGCCTACTGAATCTAGCTTTGTTTATATGCTTGTTGTTTGTTTGCTTGTTATTTCCCTGGAAGCTAATTCCACCTAATACGCAACTTCTCAGCTTCTGTGGATCACTAGTGATATCTGCATTGCTTACTGTACTTATTTCCTTGTTTCACTTGAAAGAAAGTTACTGTTTGGGGTTGTTGCATTTAGTTACTTGTAACACATTGCACTCAAGTTACCTGACACTTGCTCACTAAAGCAATTATATAAGTCAGCACTAAAAATTAAAAGCACTACACCCTCACTCCCCACTGGCCCTTGTTTTCAATTAAGGATTTCCCAATATTATTCTAGCATGTCCAAAGGTCAGTTGTCAATCTCCTCTCCGATCCAGCTGGTGAATCTGGGAATCTTGAGGCAATGTTATAACTGCCTCATGTACACAGACAACCCCCTCCTCCTCCCACATAACACAAATACTTGCGAGAGATGCAGCTATTTAGCCAAACTGGAGGCTGAGCTCTCTCAACTCAGGACTGGCAAGACTAGACAGGAGGAGAAGGCAACTACACACACCACAAAACCAGCCTCACATAATGCTACCACTCCACTGAATCAAACACATAAACACACAAAGACATACTCGGAGGCTCTGAGTAAAAATTTACCTAAACAGCAGAGGCCTCCAAAGCAGACACCCAAACAACTGCTACCTCAAGACAACCCACAAGCAACACATAAACCACAAAAGCAGTGTGCAAAGCAGTCACAGCCCTTAAGGCCAAATACAACACCAAACATACTTGTCATAGGTGACTCCATAGTCAGACACACTGACATCCCACTCACCAGGCTGAACAAGGAGAGGGTCACAGTAAGCTGCCTATCGGGCGCTAGAATCCGCCACATAACACAAGCACTCAGATCACTCCACGGCAAGTACAAATATGACACAATCATTGTCCATGCTGGTGTGAACGACCTGAGACGTACCTCCCTGGACTACATGAAAAGAGACATAGAGGAGCTCTCTGATTATGTAGCCCAGGCAGGTATGACCCTAACCCTGAGCAGTATCCTTCCTTCACCAAGAATGATGCCACAATATAGAGACAAGATGATCAGCTTTAACAATTGGCTTAATGTCTGGTGTCATTCAAAGGGGATCCAGTGTCTGTCTGCCTGGGATGACATGCTTGACAAGCCATGCTGCTTCGCAAGGGACGGCTTGCACCTGTCACCCCTGGGATTCCGGATATTGGTTAAGGCTCTTGCCACACCCATAGTGCCTTTTTTAGGCAAGGCTCAAATTCTAAACCTACCACCCTAGAAAACAAAAATGGGAAGAAACTGAGGGTAATGCTGCTCAATGCCAGAAGTCTAAATCTCAAAATGCATGCACTCGAGGCCCTTCTCAGTATGGAGAACATTGATGTCTGTGCTGTAACTGAAACCTGGTTCAAGGCTCCTGAGAGCACCCCAGCACTATTAGGTTTTACCTCATATCATGCGTTCCGGCCCCAAAACCCGGACCACACCACAAAAGGAGGGTGTATCCATATTCATAAAGGATACCCACACCTCCAGGTTGGTGGCAACGCATCAAGCTCGGAAACCATCCAGGTGCAACTAACCATAGGCAAAACTGCTCTACAAATTGTAGCATGCTACAGGCTACCCTCTCAAACTCAGGAACCCCACACAGCCTTCCTGAAGACACTGGAGGGTATAAATGTATCTCCAAACACCATCATATTGGGTGACTTCAACTACCCGAATATAGACTGGGAACATTACTCAAGCCCTAACTTTCTAGCCCAACGGTTCCTGGAGTTCATAAATTCAAATGCCATGGAACAGCTAGTCACTGTTCCCACGAGAGGAGAAAATATACTAGATCTCATTGTCACAAACATGGGGACAAAATGCTCCACACGGAAGTATATCCCTCATTGGTGAGATCTGATCATAAACTAATCTCACTGGAAATCCACATCCCCCCACCCCAAACAAAAAGACCATAGTGAAGAACTTCTCTAAAGCAAACTTCACACTACTCAAGACTGGTGTGGTATCCTTCAAGGCCCCTGAGCCAGTGGAAACCACAACCCAAGCTGCGGAAGCCCTTACAAATGCCTTCTATGAACACCTCCAGGACTGCATGGATCAGGCAATCCCAAATAAAACCAAGACTCTTTCCACAAAGGGCAAACGTCCAGTCTGGTGGACCCCAGCCATTAACAAACTTTACAATAAGAGGAGAAAGCTATTACATGATAGAACAAAATCCATAAAAGGGAAGTCACCCCTGATCATTATTAGTAAAAAATACGAGCACTCATAAAATCAACTAAGGCCAATTTTGAGAGAAAATTTGCCATGGATTCAAGGACAATCATAAGGCCTTTTTCAGCTATGTTAGGAACCTGGGTGGAAACTCCCAGATATGCTCAGAATTAGTCCAAAATTATACAAAAATCACTGAACCCACAGACATTGCCAACATACTGGCAGACAGGTTCAGTGCAAACTTCACCCCTCTCCCCTAAAGGAGAGATAACTATCCCAGCCGAGTGTAGCCTCCCGGACATCTCAAATGTGCAGGTGAAAGCTGCTCTCTAAAGCTAAAAACACAGCATCAATGGGACGGATGGTGTCCCCGGCTGTGTGCTACACGAGCTAAATGAGGAATTAAACCCACATAAGGCAGCTGTTTAATCTCAGCCTTACCACAGGATAAGTGCCCAAGGGTGGCGTCGGCAACTGTGGCCCCACCCCACAAAGGCGCCTCTACGGACCCTGGTAATTACCGCCCCATAAGCTTAACAAGTCTAGTCTGCAAAGCTATGGAGAGGATCATAATGGAGCTCATAAACAAAGATATAGGGGACTTGCAGACATTGGACCAGACCCAGTTTGGCTTTGTCAAGGGAAGATCATGCCTTTTGAACTTGGTCGACTTCTTCGAAACAGTCACCAAGGCCATTGATGAGGGAAAGGCAGTCCATACAGCCTACCTTGACCTTGCAAAGGCTTTCGACACAATACCCCACTCGGGTGTTGTAGAAAAACTTACCAGCTTAAATGTAAACCCATATGTCACAAGATGGGTTGCAAACTGGCTTAAGGACAGAACCCACAGGGTTAGAGTTGCTGGCGCTATGTCAGACTCCAAGCCGGTTACAAGTGGTGTCCCACAGGGCTCAGTCCTTGGCCCCCTATTGTTTGGCATCTACTTCTCAGAAGTACAGGCCAACATGGGAGGACTTTGGCTGACAAAGTTTGCAGACGACTGCAAACTGGGCGCCATAGTGGAAAGTGCATCGGACACGGATATCCTTCAGAAGGGACTCACGGAAACAGATAGCTGGTGCCAGAGCCATGGCCTGAAGTTAAACGCTAAAAAATGTATAGTCATACCCTTCGGGAAAAACAAGGTAACCCCAAGCTACCATATAGGTGGCAATCCACTAAGCACAGAAGAGGTTATCAGGGACCTGGGGACCCAGGTTGACAGTGGCCTTTCTTTTGACACTCACGTTGCTAAAGTGGTTAGAAAGACCTTCTACATTGCCCACCTGATCATGAAGGGATTCACATCCAGATCTAGTGAGGTCATTGTTCCCTGTACTCTTCACTTATCAGACCAATGATCGAGTACAATGCCCCATTCGGGATGTATCTCACCCGACATCTGCAGCAATTGGAGAGACCCCAAAAGTTCCTCACCAAAAGGATAAAGGGACTCCAAAATCTGTCCTATGCTGCCAGATTGAAGAAACTCCAGCTCTATTCAGTCGCATACCGTCTGCTCAGAGGTGACATGTGCCTGACATACAAGGGCATGTCCAACCCGGAATTAATGGACATGCTCCACCTCAAAAAATCCAAATCCACCAAAACCACTAGAGCAAGCGACTTAAACCTTAGCACGGATATAAATAGGACGTGCTGGAGGGATAGATTTATCACTCAGAGACTCCCTATGCTGTGGAATAAAATCCCGGTCCATGTGAGGCAGAGCACCTCACTGACTCTGTTCAAGAAAAATCTAGACCTGTGGATGGGAGATTGTAGGTTTACCCTGGGAATCATCTCTGTGTCACTGCTGGACAGAGGCACAACAAACTAATGGGCACAGTATTTTTTCATATAAGGGGTGGCGTAAGCCACAAAAATTTGGGCTAGGCTTATAAATGCCTTAGGGCAGATAGCCTAGTATAAACCTATGAACATATGAACCTATGAGCAATGTTAACAGAATAGCAAAAGTAAATTAAGGCACCAAACTTACACACTGGAAATCAGTCACTGTACTTTATTGCAGAAGACAAACGGTAAGCGCTTTCACAACTTAATGTTGCTTCATCAGACCACATCACTACAACTGATGCTTGGTTAAATACTAGGACAATTAGTATGACATCACAATTTAAAGAGATATTACTCCACTAACATAAGAACATATATCGATGTCCATAAGAAAAATGCATAAAATATATAGAATGGTGTGTATTTACACACAATAATATTTAAGAAAAGGGGGAATGTTATCCCTGATGGTTATTAATATATATATATATATATATATATATATATATATATATATATATATATATATATATATATATGCACATATAACCATAATAGTACAATAAAATATATAAAAACTCATATTTTATGCATTTAGTATTTAACCAAGCATCAGTTGTAGTGATGTGGTCTGATAAACCAACATTATTACAGTTTGTCTTCTGCAATAAAGTACAGTGACTGATCCAGTGTGTACTTTGGTGCCTTAATTTACTTTTGCTGTTGTTGTGTGTTTTGGGCACCTCAGTGTACCTGCAGCCGTTTGTTTTTTGCATCTTCATGTTAACAGAATACCTTGCATCTTCTGACTATCCTTGCAGGAAAAGGACACAAAGTGTCAACAAAAAATTACAGCTGTAGTTATCCCTCAGGTATGCTATATTGGTCATTTAATATCTCAGAGTAGGATCTTACAGTAGCTATCCGTCACTCTGAATCATCTTCTCATCCCTTCTTGACTGCATGTCTAACTAGATATAAACTTACACTTCTTTCTGATCCATCCATTTCTTTGATTTGCTGTCCCGTTCTAAATCCTGCAGCTCTGTTGCCTACTGCTGAGGATGGTGAAGAGCATGATTGTTTGTGTGTGTGTGTGTGTGTGTGTGTGTGTGTGTGTGTGTGTGTGTGTGTGTGTGTGTGTGTGTGTAGCTAATTATGTGCTTTCTCCTAGCGAGGACATAAAGGACACTCCTATATCCAATGCTGACATGCATCTATTTGTGGATGGTTCCTGTGAAAGAGATCAAACAGGAAAGTTGATCTCGGGAAGACCAGTCAGCACCGAGGAAACAATATTGTTGCAATAAAGATTAGAGAGTGTTCACTCTGCTCAAATAGCTGAGCTAGTGGCTTTGCAAAAAGCCTGTAAGTTAGCCAAAGACAGGGTGGCCAATATTTTTACAGACAGCCATTATTCTTTTGGGGTGGTACATGCCTTTGGGCAACTTTGGAGAAAGAGAGGGGTTTTAACCTCTTCAGGAAATCAAATTAAAAATTCAGGGTACATAAAATTATTGTTAGATGCACTTTTGTTACCTAAAAAGCTGTCTGTAATCAAATGTTGTGCACATCAAAAGGGGTTAAACGTTGTTACAAAAGGTAACAACTTAGCAGACCAAACTGCTAAACAAGCAGTAGTAAATTGTTGCAAACATCTTTGTATGCTGACAGCAGCAAACTATAACAGTAATGATGTGTTTGATTTTGCATAATTGTCAGCCTTTCAAGCTAATGCATCACAGGGAGAAATTCTGAGGTGGCTCAAGGATGGATGTAGAAAATCCTCTGATGGCATATGGCGACATCCGGACGGCCGACTGGTGGCGCCTGCCTCTTTGCTATACAGGTAAGACTAATCAAAAATTTGGTATACCCCTCATGTCTCCTCTTTAATACTTCAGTATGTATGAAACTATAGTGTATGTTTAAAATATAATGTAAGTAAACATGCCAGCAGTAACGCTGCATGTTTACCTCCACCTTGGAGACCTTTTGTTAACATACAGCTGGACTTCATCCAAATGCCTAAGACTAATTATTTTCAATTTATCTTGGTTATGGTCTCTATGTTCTCTGCATGGGTGGAAGCTTACCCATGTCGCAAAGCAGATGCAGTCACAGTTGTCAAAAAGTTTTTGTATGACTATATACCAAGATTTGGTATACCATGGTCTATTAATAGCGACCAGAGAACACATTTTAATAATGCAAGATATAATATTTTTTTAATACTAAGTTGAGTCTTCACTACCCCAACCATCCACAGTCATCTGTATTAGTGAAAAGGGTGAACAGGACCCTTAAAAATAACATTTCTAAGATTTGTGTTGAAACCCATTTAAAGTGTCCCAAAGCCCTTCCTTTAGCATTAATGAGTATGAAGGCCTCACTGAATACCACCAGGAAGTTGAGTCTGTATGAAATATTAATGGGGAGACCCTTGGCCCTTCTAGCTGCCCCTCCAGTGGGAAATGTCGATTTAACTTTGTCAGATGATGCTATGATTTGTTATTGTAGGAAACTCCTCAAAATTTTGCAGCAATATCAGCAGCATTATCAAAGCCTCCTGACCAACCCTGTCATCAGCTACAACTGGCTAAATGGGTTTACATAGAACATTTTCCAGAGGAAACATAGCCTCAGGCCAAGGTGGAAGGGTCCTTTCCAGGTCCTGCTGATGACCCTGACTGTTGTTCACTGTGCAGGACTACCAACGTGGATCCATTCATCTCATTACAAGAAGACCTGTCATGTGGGGATCCCAGACAAATCATCGCAGCCAACAGAGGGAGATTGAGGTGTGACAGATAAATCGTCTGCCCATTGAGAAGGTCAACTTCAGTAGCAGTCCATGATGAATCCAGTGACAACAGGTACTTTTGCTTTGTTTCTGCTGCCTTCTATAAACTGGTCGAGAGAAAACAGTTTCTTGCTGGTCCTTCAGCAATATGTCAAAACTCTAAACAAAACAAACTGCTGGATATGTTGGCATATATCTCATCATTCCAAGGCAGGGATTCCCATCCCTGTATCACAGGTGTCATTTGAAAAGGACCTTAATGACATCAGCTTAACCTGGCATAATGTAACCGATTTTTCAAAAGTTGTGTCTCATCAACTTGCAACCACACAACATGGAGACACATTTTATGCCAGAAATGGGACTGTACCAGTAGGGAAAAGCAAATGTAATGACACCAGGCATGAAAGTTTGTTAGACTCTTTGCACTTAAAAAGCTATGACTGGGGATGTGGCATGGGCATGATAAGTGACCGTTACTACATCTGTGGTAATCGTGCCTACCCCTGGTTGTCTACAGATTGGTCTGGATGTTGCTTTGTAGGCTATATTACTCCTGCTATTCAACATTTTGAACACCCACCAGCAGGTAAACTGAGAAGTAAGCGAGCAATCCACTGGACTGAGCAAGTATTTTCAATTTTTAACCCTGGGTATGGAGTGCAAAGGACAATGCTTGACATCACCATACTTGCCCAAATTCTACAGGAGGTGGCCACTGAAATTTCATATCACATCAGGATGGCAAATCGAAAACTGACTAAAATGCAAACTGTGGTGTTACAAAATCAAATGGCACTAGATATAATGCTTGCTGCAAAAGGGGGGTCATGTGCCCTCATAGGGAGCTGTTGCTGTTCATATAGTAGTGACTATCATGATGAACAGGAAAAACTGGCAAACTTCATGGAACAAAGGGCCAAAGAGTTGGACAGCACATCCAAAAATTGGACACTTTTTTTGGATGGTTGGGCAGTATTTTTGGTAACCTGGAACTAACATAATCCAGGGTATTGTCATTGTACGTTTTATTATATCTGTGATCATTTTGGTATTTTCTATTGATTACAATATGTTTAACCTCACCTGCACATGAAATGCCACTGCATGCACAAATCAATGACACTTCTATTTTGACACAAAATGATGACTACTATGACACTGAGGCGTATTTTATCAAGTTAAAAAAAATAAAAATATAATTATATGGTATGACCCTGATAGTATCGGAGGGGGAAAACTGTTATGGGACAAGACCAGCTCATTAAAATGTATATTAATTTCAGTTTATTAATGATGCTATAATATGATTGTTAAAAAGCAAATATAATTTGTATGCAGGGCTGGAAAAAATACAGCTTCATAAGCTACAGTATTGCTGTCTTTTAAACTGCATTCTTTTAGTATGTAATAAGAGAGAATAGTACATGTTACATGAAGTGAGGCATGTAGTTATTACAAAAAAAGGAATTTGTTAGCCTGACTCCTCCAGGCTAGGAGTGCGTTATTGCTAGGGTAGGTTTCAACATCTAAGGTCAGAAACAAGACCCCTTGAAAGCAGGTGAATCATGTATAGGAAGATGTTCACGTGAAGTCTGAGGCGAAAATCACGAGGGATAAGGACATTTGCAAAGTTTTCTATAGGACACAGTCATTGTAATGTAATGAAAGTGCATGACTAAGTTTGATAAGAAAAATATATAAAGAAATGTGGTTTGTCTTTGTTCAGAAAAACTATTTTGACATCTGCTATAAAGACTGTCTCCCAGCGCTGTAACATTAAATTTTTGTTTGCACATCCTGAAGTGTTGTTTTTGACTAGAGACATATAAGGTAAATTCTTAATGTTATTTATTTATGACTCTAACAATATTCCCTTTGCAGGTCATATGGGCATAAAGCATACCAAGAGATGTATAATGCATTACTTTCATTAGCATGGGATTTCCAGAGTTGTAACAGTGCGTGCAGTGCCAAAAGGTAGGCAATGCAGAAGACAAGCTCAAGGCTCCTTTGATGCCTTTGCTTGTGATTGAGGAGCCATTTCAGAGGGTAGCTATGGATATTGTGGGGTTTCCAAGTACCCCAAGTTGCACTGGGAAAAAGTATATCCTAGTGGTAGTAGATTATGCTACCAGATACCCTGAGGTGGTGGCCCTGTCCTCCATTGAGGCAGAAAAGGAGGCAAATGCTTTGTTAGATATTTTCAGCAGGGTAGGTTTCCCAAAGTAAATACTGACTGACAGGGGTAATAATTTCATGTCAGACCTGCTGGCTTGTCTGTGGAAGCACTGTGGAGTGAAGCACTTAAAGACCATCCCCTACCATCCCCAGACTAATGGTCTTGTTGAGAGGTTAAACTCTACACTCAAGACCATGCTACAGGCATTTGCAGGCCAGTTTAAGAAGGAGTGGGACAAATATTTGCCACACCTGTTGATTGCTTACAGGGAGGTGCCCCAGGAATCCACAGGTTTTTCAGTCTTTGAGTTACTGTATGGGCATAGGGTGAGGGGAACTCTAGATGTGATTAATGGTGAGTGGGGAGTGTGAGTGTAAATCACACAAGGAGTCTGTTGTGGCATATGTCATAAATCTCAAGACAAGGCTTAGGGAACTCATGGGCTTGGCCCAGGGGAACCTGGCAGAAGTCCAACAGCAGAAAAGGTCTGATATGACAGGAATGCTCAAGCTAGAGAGTATTCTGTAGGGTAGCAGGTTATGGTTCTCATTCCTGTCAGACACAACAAGCTGCAGGCAGCTTGGGAAGGACCCTTCAAAGTGGTAAGGAAGGTCAGTGATGTTAACTACATGGTAGAACTGCTAGGTAGGAGGCATGTTAACATGATGAAACTTTACAATGATAGAGAGGCCCTTGTGCTGAGGATTTGCAGTACAATGCAGGAGGAGTCAGAGGGGATCTATGGCTACAGGTTGGCTACAGGGAGCCAGCCAGCTAAATCCCAAATTACTATGGTGGAGCCAAGGATTGTAGGCATATGATAGAACAGTGCAGTACTGTACTGGAGTCAGCAATGCCAAGGCAGCTGGAATCTCAAGACAGGGAATGGGGTAAGGTAGTCCCAGATAGACTTATCCCTCTCAAGCAGCATTTCTCAAGGGTCACTTGAAAAACTAGCTTGAGTCTTTGGGTGTGTGTGTGTGTGGGGGGAGAAAAATGTGTCAAAAGGAGATACTGCCAGCCCAGATATCTGGATTTTTGTAAATGATTATATGTTATTTGTGAATATCAACATGATACATATGCTTCTTTTACAAATGTATTAGAACTATATGTCATATAAGATAGTTTGTAAAGACATATGGGCTGAAGAGATATTTTATAAAGTGCTACACTTAAATGTAACCACAGCATGCCCTATTGGAATAAAACAGAATTGTATATACACTATTGTAGCTGTTTAAATGTATATATTTTAACAGGGGAAACTGGAACAAAGAAGATTAACTTGCAAAATGTAAGAAAAAATGGATATTAAATTACTTTATGGCTGGGCCATAAAAAAGGATGTTAACTTTCAGTTTCAATGCAGTAACAGACATAATGTCTAGAACTAGAGGTTCACTGTATTGTCTTGGAAGTGTTTTTATTGAGGTCTATATTACATTCTCGAAAGCCGACAATGTCGAATCTGACATTGTCGACACGTGAATAGCGAAACTGCAGAACATCGAACAAATAAATGGAAATCTCTGTAAGGGGAGATTTCTGTTTACTTCAATTTAGTGTGGTCTCTGAGTTGGTAAATTTAAGTAGCATTGGGTGTGAGGGGCACAGGGGGGCTTGCCCCCTGCCTACACCGTTTTTTTTTTCTGAACATTTGATGTTTTAACAGTTCGATCACTAAAGGTCGACCTTTAGTGATTCGAACTATTAAATATTCAATGTTCTAATATAGACCCTTTTTATTGTTTTATGACTTCCAGGATCTGCCTTAGATCTACGAAAAGTCCTTGTTTATGTATTTTCACATGTAGATACTAAATGCTACCAGCTGCATCAGTGGTTGTTATGAGCCTGGGAACTGAAGACAGATGACAAGAAATAATGGCATTCTGCAAGTATACTGGCAGTAATATTTGAGATGTTCATTTGCAAAGTCTCTGAGAAAGAGAGAGTTTTCTGTATTTGTCTTTGCCCTGACAACATCAGCTGGAAGACCCATTCACCACATCTGCCTTGCTTGCTCTGTAAGTAAGTCTAGGTAACATTATAATTCTCTTAGATTCTCTTAGAAATATAGCAAAGCTTAATTTAGATGTTTTTCTTTATTTATTTGAGACTGTCCTGCAATGTTGTTTTAAATATTTCCTGTGATTTTGAACTCTGGTGCGACTGTGAGTATATACTGAGTATCTTCTTGTTCTTTTATTATTTATTATTAAATATATTTAAACCTTTCATTTTGGCTGATATTTGTGAGACGTAATTAAGTTCTGAGAGTACATGCATGTTCATTTGGTGACACTGTGTGGGTCACTCCTAATAGCCTTGCTCTTGGTCAAACTACCATTTGGATTAATAGTAACACTACCCAGTAAGATTGTGCACCCTTTGTTACCTCATTACATCTGAATGACGCCTCTGGGTGCATCTGCAATTAACTCCTACTGACGCCTCTAGGCATCAAATATTGCTTGTTCATATATGCTTCAATAATTCCAAAACCATGCTATGTACAAGGTTTTAAACAATTTCATGTTAAAGTTTACACAATAGCAAACTCAACTGCATTAATATTTGACCTCTGTCTAGTACAGGTAAATATATATTAACTGTTGTTTTTTTATGATATTAGTTTATATAGATATAATGTTCACATTTTTCTTAATATCTCAGCAACCAAGTAACAGAAATCCTTAGCTATCAGCTAGATGAATAAAATAATGTTAAGAGTATGTATGTAACATGACTGATTGCTGAGATATTATATGTTGTTTACAAAATATTACAAATGTAATAGCTACTGTGTTACTGTGACTTATAAAATTCAGTTTAAGACCTAAAACCTAAAGAATACCCCATTATAAAAATAGTTTATGCCGAAGAGTTTGCCATTCATACTTCTTTCATAATCCCTATGGTTCCAGAGATATGAAAAATTGTTTGAACTATGAGGACATCATTTGATTCTGTCAAAAGGCTTATGCTCTGCCCACTGGAAGTTACAGTGCAAACTTCCTGAGCTCCATTGGAGTGAATGAGTTAAGGGCATTAAAGTAGCTGATGAGGAATTGGCTGATGGGAGTAATAACTACCTTATAGTCTGGACAGAAGGGGACATAGCTAGTAAACCTGTGCCAGCCATTCCCAGGTGTGTGTGTGTGTGTGTGTGTGTGTGTGTGTGTGTGTGTGTGTGTGTGTGTGTGTGTGTGTGTGTGTAACTCAAACCTCAAAGAATGTGTGTGTTAGCTACTTGGGCAGGGACACAAAGCTCTGGTTGGACAGAGAGGGTGCTGGGGGGTCTTGACTTGGCCACTCAGCTGAAATCTCAACTCTACTGCTGTGCCAGTGGGGAGTCTTACTGGGGATGTTGAGAAAGAGGGAGAAATCAGCCCCGGACTGACTGTGGTTCTGTGTGCTCTTAAGGGAAATTGCACTTGATGCAGAGAGCCGCATCTGGAAATACTGTGTGTGTCCTTGTCATCCTCCCAATGTACATCCCTTACTGGTGCTAGTGGTGAGGATTGAGGCTCCTTGATTACTGTTGCAAGTGGTGGGGCATCACCCTCACTAAGAAAATACAGGAGCTCCAAACATGACATACATGGACAGGATGAAAGCCGTGTCACTTTACTGTGTATCTTGTAGGTTACTGAGCGATGACTTGTGTCTGGCCTATAGGGCAATCTCTAACCTTGCCCTAATGGGAATGCTACACATCTGCAAGTGAATTATCTCAAGAGTCACTCATTCTAGGAATCAACCTAGCATGAGATCATGCAGGGGAGATACAGATATGTGTCCCAGACACTGCCGCTTCTCTGGAATAGACTCTCTTTTCACATAAAAACAGAGCTCCTCACTGGCCTATTCAAACACAACCTAGATTATTAGATGGGAGACTGCAAATTCATCCCTGGGGTAGCACCCATGTCCCTTATGGATAGGAGTAGCTGGTGGTGATCACTGACATGCGCTGTTCATAAATTTATTCTGCAAACTACCCAAAAAAGAAAAAAAGAATTGGTATTAACATGGCTAGGCTTGTAAAGGCTCTAGGGCTGCTAGCATAGTAACCTCCTATGAACCTATATACATAGCTTCTTACCACCTACAGAATTATCCAGAATCCATCTTCTTGGTCCAGTACAAAATAACATTTTACACAACTATGTTCCTAGTTGATCATTATGATCTAATGACCAAAAACTCTTGTCTGTCCACAAATCTATCAAATCTGCTGGGCATTGTCTGTGCTTGCACCATGTTGCTAAGGCCTGGAACTCCTTATCTCTATCCATCAGGTCAATACCCTCCCTCACATCTTTCAAAACCATTCTGAAATACTTCCTAGCCAAAAGGTGGCTCTGTTCCTGCTCAACACCAGGATAAACTATATCCCTAAGTGTGGAAAAATACCTATTCAAACCTTACACCTCCTTACTATTCTTTCTTCACTCACTGCCTTAGTTCTATCAATTGCTGTCCACTGTTTTTTTTCTCTAAATATACCATAAGCCTGCATTTCCCTCACTTCATGTTGCAACTCCTGTTTGTTTTATACTAACTTACCTTTATTTTCTCTATAAACTGGCTAAAAGTTACCTAACTATTAAATCATTTCCATATCTATCTATTCTTAACCAATGTGTCTGACTTAGTATAATTATTTAAACTGTATTTGTTTTTTTGTATTACTTTTAAAGACTGTAAAATTATTATTCTTAAAATGCTTTGTAATACTTTGGAGCTTTTCTCCTAGGGCCTCCACTGAAAATGGGCTTCTACCCAGTCAGACTTTCCCGGTAATCAAATGCCAATAAATAAATAAATAACAGTTAGCAAGGGCAGAAGATATTTTATAGGATGAATGCATGGAATGAAGTTATTGTACATGAGATGCATATACATGGAATGTAAGTATGTAATCTGACAGCACTGCTGTATTATTCATCTCAGCATGTGTACACAAGAACAAGAGGACCTTACAACTGTAATGTCGGGTAAATCAGAAATGGAAATGTTTTTGCAAAGGAATAACAGTGGTACCAATAGGAAAGATGTTCATCACTTACAAGCATGACCTAGACTACAGAGTGTTGGATAGTTATATAAATGTTAACTGCTAATATAATAACAAACAACATACATACAGTAAGTGGCAAATGACAAGGCAGAGAAGATGTCATGTCAGGAGTCCAGTTTTGCCATTCCTGATTTGCAAACATGTCTGACATAGTAATGCTGGGCATGCTCACATGGAATTACAGGAAACAGTAGCATAACAGCAATTCAACAGCAGCAACACAATAGAAAGTGTTGTAACAGAGGGCCAGTCACAGTTTCTGATGGCCTGGCAGCATGCCATACAGTAAGAAGTGTTTGTGAAATCACTCATCTGCCATTAACCAGTATAGTGTGATGAAAAGAACTGCAGTATTAAAGTCATGTCCAGAGGATGACATGCAATACAAAGCTTGATTATCTTGTGAACAGGTAATGCATACGAGCAATGAATGACATAAGAAACATTTGCAACATGTCATTTTCGAACACATGTCAGAAAAGATATGAGAGAGATACTTAACAATCATGGTTGACACAGAACTACACGTGTCAGTCATGTAACGAAGAACATCGTTGAAGGGCTTACAGCACTTTCCTACCATATAAGGTTGATTGATGACCTACCTGGTAGGAAAATGCCTGAAAAAGGTAGCACTTTGAGTGTACCATAAATATTTCATGTGTGTATAAGCTGTTGTCTGACAGACAGATATGGTAGACAGATGTAAACAGATTCAAACCCCTGTCTATTGTACAGGTTTCTCTCCGGACCTCTGTATTGACTGCATGTGCCATATCAGATAGAAATAACTCATAAATAACTAAATTGAATGTGTGCATTAAGACAGGTGGCATAATAATATGAACAACTGGGTTTATTCACGATGCAGAAAAGAGCTAAACATGTTAGTGTTCTCACAACACTGAGCATTACAATATGACTACTTCTTTAACAAGGAAGTTGTTTTCATCATGTAGGACATACACTCTCCTAGAATAAAACCACAATCTATCTGTGTAGGTATGCTATACAGACCAGTACTCAATGCACATGCCACAGTAGCACTCACATGACATGCCCCAAATAAACATTTCACTGCCATGTAATCACAGCCTGTGATGATATATCATTGTCCATCATAAAAATGGATATGAATAAATAGATACACTGGTGTTTATGTAAAGTCAATACATTCATATAATGTTGCCCCTGTCAGGATCTGAGCAGCAAGCCATGTGATTCTACTGATTAATGACTCCTGGATGAACCACAAGCAGCAGAGTGAAATACTTAAAACTATTATGACAATCCACCTATGCTGACTTATTACAGGAGATGTCTATGTGGTTAACAATCTCTGAGATGAAAGGGATGGTGGAGGACTCCCACACTGTATAGGGACACATTATAACTGTGGTAGATGCCATTCATACATTGCAGTATAAGGCACAATAATCCTAACAGGTACTGTATGTGGATGTTGAACACATGAGCATTTGACAGCAGACAATACATGATATTTTACAGGATGAATGCAGCATGGTAGAAATGTCAGTACAGTTATGATGATGTGAAAGCAGTACATCATGTTATTGCTGTATAAGATATGTGTGCCTGTAATTGCTGTAGTAAGTCAACAACAAAGAGTGTGCTGTCTCATTCCCTTGTGCCAGAGGATAAGATTTCCTACATATGTTCTGTAAGTAAAATGCCATCATTACTTTAAATAAAAGCATTATTATGTGAAAAATTGTCCTAGCTTTTAGTAAGAGGGATCGACATCTATATGTTTACAAAGCAAATGTGCTTGACAACAGTGTTAGTAACATGTACAGTCAGAATAACACTGACACAATGTAGTCTGAGTAATAAGGATGGATTTGAAATAAATACCCTAGATCACAAGCTAAACATCATTGCTTAAATTGCAAGTGCCACACGACCATGTTGAGGTACAGCTGAGATAGTGCACAGTTAAATGGATGACATTACCACTGTTTGTTAGCTGGATGTTTATGCTAAAAAGTCTTTGAAGTGCACAATAACGCCATACAGCTACACATCATATATGTCTTTGCAGAACCATATACAGAGTCTTCTTCTTCTTTCGGCTTTTTCCCGGTTAGGAGTTGCCACAGCAGATCACCTGTCTGCTCATGATTGGCAGTAGAGTTTTTACGGTGTCGAGTTGCCAGCCTGGCGCCCAACCTTCCACAGAAGGAACACGCATGCACTCACACCTAGGGCCAATTTAGAGTGTCCAATCCACCTACAGCATGTCTTTGGGATATGGGAGGAAACCGGAGCACCCGGAGGAAACCCACTCGACCACATGGAGGACATGCAGACTCCGCACAGAAGGCACCCCAGCCAAGGATCAAACCAGAGAACCTCTTGCTGTGAGGCAACAATGTTAACCGCTGCACCACTGTGGTTGCCCCAGAACAGTATACGCAGTATGAGGGTAAAACATACACACAGAGCTGGACTCAAATATCCTACATATGTAGTTACACAATGTACAAAGCACACTGTCAAAGTCACACAACACAAGAGAATTCACACTAGAAATGTGACATACTGCAGGTATGTTAGCAGTATGTAATTGCTGTGTGTCCAAAAATGTATTTTCCCTTGGGATGCTAGGATTTGCTAGTGACACATATTGCCACTGTAATTCAATCTCATAATTAGAAGTCTACATAAAGGTGGTTGTGAGGTGGACTACAGTATATGGCAGTAATGACTGTCACACTGTTGTGGCAGAGATGGAATTGAGCCACCTACATATTCACTTACACCATCTATACACATTATCAGCATCTAGTGACACATGGGAAAAAAAGAGTACAATTGAGACATATAGCATCTATGAAGGGATGCCATCAGCAGTGTTTGCCAAGGAGATGTATCTTGTAACATTATTTTACAGTCAATCAGAGGACATAAAAGTTGCCACAGCAAATGTGTGTAAAACAATCATGAAGGCATTGGCAGTCACACTTGTATAAGTTAAGCACTGCTGTATTTAAACATCCTACTAATCTAGTTACACATTCTAGAGAATAGTGTAAGACAAGCAAGCACCACAGGAGAAGTCTGCCATTTAAATAGCAACAGTTCACTTGCAAAACAATGTCCTCATCAGTGGGCTGAACCAGGGATGTAGTCACACAATATAATGTTGTAATCGTGTGTTCTTGATGCCACACAAAACACCTGCCATTTGATGAATGGAAATGTTCTTTTCCCATCCCACATTTTAATTGTTTGCATTGCTTTCCCTATGAACACATTAAATGGATATCGTTCAACCCAAAGCACTGTTATTTAAAGCATTAATTTACATATTTGAGGCTAGAGTATGCTTAAAAAAACAATGTGTTCTTTAAGTAATGTATGGAAAATTGAATCATTAGGGGACAAACAGTATGCATAGCTACACCTTTGTTTTGCAATAAAAATTGTGGATATGAAAGGTGAGCTTAGGGGATTGTGGAGTCAGCTATCATTTTAAAATATGTATCCTGAGTAGAGGTTGATTGAGCACATGCTCATCTAAACTGTAAACACCCCCCCCCATATAAACACACATCTTCCATGCTGTGAATTGAACCTACTACCTATCTAGTTACACATTCTAGAAAGCAATGTACTAGTTGAAAGTGCCACAGGAGAAATTTGTTGCTTAAAGGGAGAGACTGCACTTTTATCAGGATGATCTTGGTGTGTATCATAGAGGATATTTCCATAAAAACTGGGATAGGGTGCTGTGAAAACAGTTAAATGTATTATTCTAAGGGAAGTATACACAGCACCAAGTGCTACACACAAACACACAAACATAAGTCTTTCATGTTGAGAAGCAAATCTCCTACCTATCTAGTTACACGATCTAGAGAACATTGTATTAATTGCAAGTACCACAGCAGAAGTGTGACTCTTAGCGAAGAGAGTTCACTTTTGTCAGGATGAGCTACATCAATGTTTCTCACATAGGATGTTTCAGTAAAAATTGGGATAAGGAAGTTGTGAGAACAGTTAAATGTATTCTCCTCAGGGAGTTGGGTACAACACCAAGTGTTACACATAGTCTCTCTTTCTCTCTCTCTCTCTCTCTCTCTCTGCCTCTCACAAACAAACACACACACACACACACACACACACACACACACACACGTACACACACACACACACATACACACACACACACACACACACACACACACACACACACACACACACACACACACACACACACAAATCTTTCATGTTGGGCTTGAACCTCCTACCTCTCTAGTCATACTTTTTATAGATAAATGTATTACTCACAAGTACCACAGGAGAAGATGGACAATACTTATGTAAAACTGGACATTAGAATATTTGTAAAATGCAATGTTTGGAAGGGATAATACTGTGCATCACAAGTTGTGTAACAAATGTGTATGTGTGCACAAAACAATGTAACATCACTGTGCTTGCACATGTAATGACATACTTTTATACTGAGATGTGGATACTGTCCTTACTGTACATTGTGTTACTGTGAGAGGCATTGACATGTTCCACATAATGGGATGACATACACACTGACTGTTGTGCATGACTGGATTATCAATCAAACATTCCTGTGACTTCATATAACTGCACATTTGTAGTGTCTCATACTTGTACTGTGTGCACTGGCAAGACATACACGCCAATAGGGTTGCCACCTTTTCAAATGCCCAAAGTGGGACATTTTTTGTAGAAATGTGAGCTTTTGCAGGACAAAACAAATCCACAGCCAGTGCAAAGGACAGATCTTCACTTTTTTGCTAAAATAAAAGGCTATTTTTATAGCATTTGAGCTGCTTATGCTATGTAATATATTATTTATGTGTTCCAGATACAAAATAACTGTTTTATGCAACTATTAAAGAAAAGTTAAGAAATACATTTTGTCTTAAAATCTCAGGACATTTGCCATTTTTTAGTTTTTTTTTTTCGCAATGCATTGCAGAATGACAGTGATGGATTATGTAAGACTAGGTTAACCAAGCAGTGCAAGTGTGAACACTTAGCAGACATACGCTTTAAACAAATGAACTGAGTCAACATCATTCTGAAATCAAGATCACCTTTTGACAAAAGTAATACAGACATAGAAATGTTGTGCAACTGAAAACTATAATTCTTTGATTTTCTCTCTTTTTTAATGTACTCTTTGAAAGCAGTGCTGCTAAACTGAATTGTGCTGCTGATGGCAAAGTATTAGTGCATGTGTAATCATATCTTGAAGTGATGCGCTTACAGTGGTAATTAAAAGTACTTTGTAGGATCACAGGATCATAGGAGGTAACTAGGCTAATGGCCTTAGAGCCTTTTTCAGCCTAGCCATTCATGACCAATTTTTTCCAATTATCAATGCCCACGGGCTAGAATGGCTTTGGTATATGCCTGTGACTTAGCATATCTACAGACTGCCCTGTCCATAAGGGTCACAGGCAAACAAGCAGGGAGTGAATTTGCAATTTCCCATCCATTGGTCCAAATTGCATTTGAATAGGCTTGGAGAAAAAGCTCTGTTTCAAATGAATATTGCTGTGTGCCAACTTCCATACAAACATCTGTGCAAGAATGGCTTTACAATAGGTGTCAGCCGCATGAATATAGCAGCAGGACAATGATGTGTTAATTAAAGCTGTAGCCAGCATTTATATCCCCAACAGTCAGACAATACATCCTAAAATGTATTAGTATCCATATGTATTCAAACATGTACAGCATGCCAAGAAAAACATTTTTATATGAGCATTATCTGAACACACCACATAGAAAGTTATAATTGTGATAGTTATTATTTGACAGCAGATTTTAGCAAACATAAATGCATGTATTCATCTTCATTACCCTATTACCCACTGAAATCTGTACATCCAACTCTTCATCTAGTTCACAGTACATTAAACTGACTAAACATAGCTTAGCAAAGCAGCATTAAGTGAGACAGATCACCATAAGCTGTGTACTTTCATTTAGCCTTAGTTGCATTTGCTGCCCAGAGTCAGACATTGTGCAAAAACAGAGGTGGAAGATTGATGATAGAGAGGGGAGAAGATACATTGACAGGGTGATATGGAGGCTGGGACAAAGCAGATTATGACAGCAGTAGGATAATGGTGGCTCACAACAATATGTAGTCAACAGATGCACCTGACTTAGTGTACCAAAAACACTCAGTAACACTTAGCTAATGGCTGGATTACAACATTTGAAATTATTAAAAAAAAACATTTTTATACATGGGAGCATTAGCTCTTCATACTACAAAGAAATTACTATTTCACAGCATTAAAATAACACCATTGAAGCACACTGACAACTTAATGTGGCAGAAGGGGTAAAAAGTGAGAGACAAAGATAGATGCAGACAGGAATAATGATATGCTTTGTTGGACATGTAGGAACATGTTTGTGGTAGTTTAGTCTTACTTATTAAATCATCATTAATCTGTCATTCTCTGTATAATAAACTGCTTGCTGTAGGTGCAAATGAATGGTAGGAGAGTGAAATAAAAATGAATACTTAACCAGGATAAGTTGGCTTAATAAATCTCTTTGTTGGAGCTTCAGTGTTTTAGAAAATAATGTCTTGTTGCACTACTCCAATGTTATGTTACGGAAGTGCTTTATATGGAGCGAAATATAGATGCTTGCAGTTAAATATATGATAAGAATATGAATTGTCAGGAAGAAATTAATTGACATACAGCTGTAATCAAACCCATGACACTATGCAAAATATCAGGCTACAAACAGTCTTACCATGTCACATAGGAACTCCTACTTTAATGCATCCATATGATGGATGGAATTGTGCAGTCTAATTTAATAATTACAATTTATTTATTTATTTATTTATTTTATTTAACATTTGTTTACCGGGAAAGTCGAATTGGACACAAGTCCTTTTTCAGAGGAGGCCTGGAGAGAAAAGCCCCATGAGTAACAGTAAAATTTCATGCACACATTACAATAATCAATAAAGTAGAAAGTAAGCAAAATGTAGTATACATAAGAACATACAAATTTGTTACATCTTGACAACAAAATCTAGGCTTTGAACATAGCTAGTACTATTTGTAGGTATGACTTATGTCAAGATATAAGGTTAAGACAGGTCGGTAGGAACAAAAGATTAAATACCAGGGGAGACGTTGGATATGTTTTGGGTTTACTGTGATGTATCAGAGCACTCATGAGGGGTTAGTACAGGAACATAGCCACTTATTTTTTAGATAAGCTTTAAGTGATGGCTTAAAGTGGTTAGGGGATGAGATTGAGAGAATGGATTTAGGAAGGGAGTTCCATATACGAGATATATAGTTGGAAAATAAAGATTTTCCTGCAGTGTTGTTTGCCTTGGAGATGGTGAGTAAGTTCTTATTGTTAGAGCGAAGTGGTCTGCTGGAACTGTAAGGAAGGATGAGATTTTGTAGTGCAGGGGTTCTAGTTGGTTTTGTTACAATTTTGTGAGTTAGAGAGAGAGTTGGTTATAAAGAATAATGTTGGGAAGCTCAAGCCAGTCTAGTATCCTTAAAGCTGTACAATGATGCCTTCTATATGAGCAGTCAGATGCAAGCTTAGCAATTTTATTATAACATGCTTCTAGCTTAGATAAGTCAGTTTTCCTTAGATTAGTGAAAATTGGAGAGGCATATAGCAGAGTGGAGAGCAGATGGTTTTGTGCTAATGTAATTTTGCCCATTGTGGTCAGGAACGTTTTGTGCCTATATAGACTTCCTAGTTTCTTATGGACTTTTTTATAGTTAGGGAGACATGCAAGTCAAATTTTAAGGTATTGTCTATTTACACTCCAAGAAGCTTTGTATGGGTTGTTGGAGAGATCACAGTATTGTCTTTGGCTATTATGTTAAATGTTGGGCATGAGATAGATAATTTAGTTTTGTTTGGGTTCAGGATTAGATGGGCATTGGCTAACCATGTTTCAACAGAAGTGAAAGATTCCTGTGTTTGAGAAGGAAGAGTTGATAGAGAAGTGGCAGCACAGATAAGTGTTGAATCATCTGCATACTGTATTGCAGAACCATGTGGAGTAGCTGTGTGTAGATTATTAGTAAAGAGGGAGAAAAGGAGAGAGCCCAAGATAGATCCTTGAGGGACACCAATGGATAAAGGAAGGGGTGGAGATCGGTCACCCTGCCATAGAACAGATTGTTGATGGCCAGATAAATAGTTATGAAACCATGCTGTGGCAGATGGTGAGAAGGATAGTTCAGCTAGTATATATTTTAAATCAAACCAGTGGTCTGAGTGCCCAAGACAAAAACTAGTAAACCTAAAGTAAGGCACACAGGGAGCTCAGCAAAACGGACAACTGCTTTAATGAACAAGCACAAATACAATCCACAGCAAGCTAAATCACAGCAGCACAGCACAGCAAACGAAATTGCAAAGCACAAGCAACAGCACAATAACGCTGTAAAGTTAATCCACATACGTTTTCGTCACAATAACTTCATCAGATACCTAACCTCTCTTCCTTTGATGAATAAATAAACTAATCTAATTCAAATGAACCAATGAGTGAACAAATTCAATTACACATGCAAAATGCATTAAAACACATGAACCTTAAAGGTGAATGAATCTGAAAGTTAAAACCAAAAGTATATATAATAAATAGATATAATACATAGATATGTATATATATTTTGTTATATAAAAATGCTTCAAACATAAACCTTAGTTAAAATTGCTTTGTTAAATATAAGTATTACCAGCACAAACCTGAAATGCTTCTAAAAATGTTTTTTTCAAAAGCAGAAGCTAAACTGAATCCAAAATACAATGAAATAACACCACCTTGTGGAAATTAAATTAAATGCATGTTCATCTTGTTAAAAGATAAATACATATATTAGTATTAAAATAAACCATAAAATGCTTGCATATATAATATATAAAATTATTTAAATATATAAATATAAATATTATAATAATAACATACTATAATTTAGCTGATCTCAATTTCAGCACAGGTTTCAAGGATAATATTTCATTTAAACCAGGGGCAGAACTTGCATCAAGAATAATTTGCCAATATAGCTCCCTATATTCCAACCGAGTCTCCCAAGGCCCTCCTCTAGGGTCTCGTGGGACTACTTCTATGACAAAAAACTGAAATTTAGCTTTGCCACAATTATTTTGATGTTTAAACAGAGCATTATTATCTTTTCTTTTCCTTATCTCATATAAATGCTCGTAAATTCTCTGCCTCAATTTCCTCTCGGTCTTGCCAACGTAAAAAGAGTCACACATTTCACATGTAGCAATATAAATCACTCCTCTGGTATTACAGTTGGCAAAACCTTGAGTAGTAATATATTTGTTCCTCTTTTTCAAAAGAATAGAATCACCTTCCTTGATGTTAATGCAATATGGGCAACGCCCGCATTTTTGTGTCCCTTTTTTGTTATTGTTATTAGTGGGGTTAAAGAAGTTTGTCCCTTCCAATATATTCTCGATGTTACGTCTCTTTCTATATACACATTAAAATGGATTTTCAAAGATATGATTTAAATCAGACAAACTAGCAAATTTTTTACATTCTTTACTAAGAATACTTCTCACCAGATTACTCACCCCATCAAAAGTGGTAAACATGGCAGAATGAAAACCTTTTTCTAAAGTTGTGGCAATAGCAGTATTTGCCTCAATATTTTGTACTTCCAATGTAAGTAGGGGTACACCCAAAATTGGAGCAAATCTTCCTGTTCTTCCTTCCTTAACCTCTACAATAACTGATGTTAGGAGATCTATTGGGTACCCCCTTGCTCCAAACATATTCTTAATAAATTCACATTCAGTATTAAAATCCTGATCGTCTGACGTCATCCTACTGGCTCTCACCAACTGATCTTTAACAATTGGTCGTTTTTGAAAATTTGAGATTTATGAATGTAGTTTTACTGGCTGGAGGGCTTATCTTGTGTTTTAGTGCCATTATAAATTCTATACAGTTGAGTGGCTCTTGGCTCATTTATTCAAAGTGAAATACTTTTATTGAATAACCACAGTTTTATAAGCTGTTTAAACCACACTGCTTAAGTTTGTTCGTGGTAGCATTTTGTACCATTTAAGTTTATTTGTGGTAGCATTTCACTCTGGACACTCCTTTCCTATGCTTTTGTATTGGGAGGACTAGGACTGTTCATCTGATGACAGTACGAGTTTACCTGGTCTGTCTGAGCTGGGAAAGACACAAAAGAGCTCCAAATATTTTTGCACTTCTCTGTACTTGATTTGCACTGTTCTGATACCTAAATAGCATAGACTAGATTCAGACCTGCTGAATCTAGCCTGTTATTGATACACGTGAGCACTAAACCAGTCAATTTACTTTAAGAAGGGCTCCCCTGCACCCTTGTGGCAGAACAGTGTGGATCCAGCCTTGTCTGAGATGGGTCTGCTGGAAGAAGGTTCATTTTGTGCTGTCCTATTGGTAGATTAGCTTAAAGGTGTCTTAATTTCAACTATATTTAAGCCTCATGTTTGCACATTGTGGCACTCCATACAACAGGGGCTGGGGTGCCCTGTATAGCTGTATAGACACAAACACCTTGAAATTCAATTTTTCCCTAGACATCAGTCAATGGAACTGAGCATCATTGCCACACTTTTTATCCATAGCCTTCAATAGAACAATCACCTTTATTAGTCCTAGCACAAAAACTGATCAAACTAGCCCAATCCCTTCCATAATAGTACATATGGTAAAAACCTACTATAATGGATGGTCAGTTTCAAATCATTTCACCAACCAGCATGACTGACATGGGCATCCTGAGGCAATGTAGTGATTGCCTCATCTATACTGTCAACCACTTACTCCTAAAACAAATACCCTATCTGAGCGATGTAATTACACTATGAAATTGAAATCAATTCTTTCACATAACAACAAATCAGACATCAAACAGGTTATCAGCATACACACTTCACCTCTCTCACAAAATGAGGTCATAACACATAAACTCACATATGCGGAGGTACTCACTACATGCCTACCAAAAGATCAGAGGTCTCCCAAATGTAAATCACTTGTACACACTGCTATGCAAATAGAAACCACTACACATAAAAAACATACACCAGTGTCTCAGCAAACAAGACCATAAGGCAAAACACCTCAAAACCTAATGTCTTGGTCATAGGTAACTCTACAGTGAGACACACACAGATGTCCCCCTCACCAGACTGGGCAAGGAGAAGGTCACGATCAGCTGCCTGTCAGGTACCAGGATCTGTCAGATCAAACATGCACTCAAGTCACACAACAGAAGTACCATTTTGACTCTGTCATAGTCCATGTTGGGGTGAATGACTTGAAACATACTTCTCTGGACTATATGAAGAGAGACATGACCGAACTCTCAGATTATGTGTCCCAGGCAGGTATGACTCTAGCCCTAAGCAGCATTCTACCTTCACCCAGGATGATGTCACAATATAAACAAAAAAATGACTTCAACAATTGGCTTATTTTGTGGTGTTAGTCCAGGGGGATCCAGTATCTGTCAGCCTGGGAAGACATGGTCGACGGGCCATGCTGCTTTGTCAGAGATGGTCTGCACCTGCCTCCTCTAGGCTTTCAGATACTGGCAAAGGCGCTTACCTCCCTATAGTGCCTTTTTTAGGAAATGTCAAAAGAACAACATTTCCAATGTAACAAAATCCACTAAAGACAAGCTCAAGGTTCTATTGCTTAATGCTAGGGGTCTAAACATGAACCTGCACTCCCTGGAAGCACTCCTCACCTTGGACCTTGGAAGATGCTGAAGTTTGTGCAGTCACTGAGACATTGTTCAAAGCCATGGAAAGCACCCCAGCTGTGCAAGGCTACAATGCCTTAAACACATTCAGATTTCAACATGAGCATGAAACAACCAAAGGTGGAGGTGTATCCATCTTCATTAAAGCCAAGTACACCTCGAGACTGGTCAAACAGTACAACTCTCTCAAATTACTCCATGTTCAATTATCTATAGGCAAAACACCCTACCACATTATTGCTAGCTATAGGTCCCCCACCATGAATCAAGAAAAGCACACCACCTACTTTGACTTACTGGAGTCACTCAACATACAGCCCAACACTTTAGTCATGGGAGATTTCAACTGCTCTTCCATTGACTGGGTAACATACATGACCATGAACATGCTCGCCCAGAGGTTTCTGGATTTTGTCAATACAAATGCTCTGGAGCAGACAGTCTGTGCCCCACAAGGGTCTCAAGTGTCCTAGACATAGCACTCACCAACATGGAGGGTCACTGCCATACCCACTGTCCTTTGTGATGCCCTCCCTGGTAAGGTTGGACCATAAATTGTCTCATTCGAAGTAACTAATGAACCTGTCACCACCACAGGACCAAAAAAACTAAAAAACTTTTCCAAAGTAAACTACAGCCTACTAAGCGATGGTATAAAAAGTTTTATAATCCCTGCAATCACAGACAACAATGACTCCTATGTAGAGGTGTACACAAATGCCCTGTGTAAACATTTAAACAGCTGTACAGACTCGGCTGTGCCTGACTGGATTAAAACCAGATCTTCCCAAAAAAACAAGCCACCCTGGCAGACCTCAAGTATAAACAGATAACAAAAGGAAGAAACTGCTGTCTAAGAACAAGAGGAAACTGGCTCAGCAGAGGAAGAATTCCCTCCACAGCTTGAACACAAATCAGAAATCTTGTAAAGTCCTCAAAAGCTAATTACAAAGGCAGTATAGCATCCCTAGCTAAGTATAATCATAAAGCATTTTAACTATGTCTGAAATCTAAATGCCCAGCTATGTGCTTAGATGGTGCAACTGATACTATACTGGAGGAAATTGCCAATCTGCCAGTTGACAGATTTGGTGCAAACTTCACCCCCCTGTCCCCACCAGCCATACCACAATGCAAACCTGACACCAGTCCTCTACCTAGTATCTCTAGAGATCAGATCATAACTGCACTCTCCAAGGCCAAAAACATAGCCCCAGTGGGACCAGATAACATCCCAAGCTGCTTATTAGGCAATCTAAAATAGGACCTAGCAGACCCACTTGGCATTCTCTTTAACCATAGCCTGAGAACTGGCTTTGTTCCAGCAGAGTGGAGAACAGCAACAGTAATCAAATTGCACATAGGGGTGCCATCAACCGACCTTGGGAACTATAGACCCATAAGTCTAACCAACCTCATCTGCAAGGCCATAGAAAATCATCATGGACCTTATCAAGAAAGGACATAGGTGACCTTCAAACTCTAGACTCAACCCAGTTTGGCTTCATTAAGGATGGATCATGCTTATTAAACCTAGTAGACTTCTCTGAGAAAGTCACCAAAGCACTGGATGAAGGTAAGATAGTGCATGGTGCCAATTTTGACTTAGCCAAGGCTTTTGGCACAATCCCCCACTCAGGTATCATTGAGAAACTCTCTCAGCTGGGGACTAATCCTTACATCACTAGATGGGTAGCCAATTGGCTCATCGACAGAACACATACTGCCAAAGTTGGTGACTCCATCTCTTCCAGTAGACCAGTCACCAGTGGCATACCACAAGGATCTGTGCTGGGCCCTTTACTGTTTGGAATATATTTCTCAGAAGTCCAGCTATAGTAGATGGCCTTTGGCTTAAAAAGTTCACTAATGATTGCAAATTGGATGCAGTCATTGAGTCTTCCAATGATGTTAACATATTACAGGAAGGGGTAACACAGACAAATGACTTGTGCCAAAGTCACAGTCTAAAACTAAATGCAAAAAAGTGCATTATTATACCCTTTAGCAAAGTGGAATTCCCTGCTAATTACAATATTGATAGCACCCCCCCCCCCCAACTTCAAACTTAGTGGAGTGAGATCTAGGAACACAGGCAGATGGCAATCTAAATTTTGACCACCAAGTTTCCACAGTAGTAAGGAAAGCCTTCTACATTGTGCATCTCATAAGTAAGGGTATCGCATCCAGGTCTAAGGATGCTATAACTTCACTCTACTCGACCCTCATCAGACCGTTAAAAGAGTACAGTGCTCCCTTCTGCATGTACCTCACCAGACACACAGTTGGAAAGACCACAGAGGTTTCTCACCAAGAAAATACAGGGCCTCCAAACCATGACTTACGTGGACAGACTGAAAGCCCTGTTACTGTACTCTGTATCATATAGGCTGCTGAAAGGCGACTTGTGCCTGGCCAGCAGGACAGTTTCTGACCCTGCCCTGATGGATATGCTGCACATCCATAAGTCAAGTGGCACAAGAGTCACTCACTGTAGGGATCTTAACCTAGCCTGTGACATTAATAGAACATGCTGGAGAGACAGATATAGCTCCCTGATATTGCTGCTACTCTGTGATAAACTTCCAATTCACATGAAGCAGAGCTCCACACTGAGTCTATTCAAGCACAACCTGGACAAATGGATGGGAGACCACAAATTCACCCTGGGGGTGGTACCCATGTCCCTCATGGACAGGGGTAGTCGGTGATTATCATAAGCATGCTCTGCAAATGACATCCATCTAATCAAAGACTATTAAGGCAACTCAGGATTAAGATGGCTAGACCTGTATGCACTCTAGGGCTGCTAACCTAGTAACTTCCTATGAACCTATGACCCTATGCAGAAGTTATTATTTCTGTTAGTAAATATGTTTTAGATGGATGCAGTTGAATGTGCTGATTAATATAGGTCTGTTTATGTTACATACATATTTCAAAAGACATAAATGTCCTAAATACATAGCTGGGATATGTGATGAGTCATGATAATAACAAAAGTATTGTGCCAATCATACATATGCAAGTGAATTTTGTATTAAATCTAATCGTTGTCATGTCTAAGAAACTGGACACACATTATCTTGAGCTTATATGTAAAACCTTAATGATATATGCTAAATAATACAGTTTCATTATGCAATGCTTACTGATGCATTGCTTAGGAGAAACAGGTTTAACATTATAAATTTTCTTTAGTGTTGCAGTCCTATTCAAAAAGTTGTGACAAATGGGCTTCTTACCCGTTTTTTAAAAAGAACCTTTTGGCTGGATTTGAACCCTTAAACAGCTGTGTTCTTGATCTAATATCTCTGCACTTACACCTTGTGCCACAGAGATAGCTCCATGAGAGGTGGAATTTCTCCTCTCAGTACTGTCCAGAGTGCAGAGGAAAGTGCACTATTGCCAGGTGTATTTGTACTAAATTAGGAAGCCTAAACTAAATTTTCACTTTTTTCCTTAGTTAGTGAATCCTGTTTGCATGCTGCAAATAAAGAGCAAAGGAACCTTAAAAAAATGAAAAAAATTAGATATTGTGACTAATACTATTACTATTCCTGTGGTGGTGTTAAAGTTTATAAAAATGGTCTAACAGCTTTTTTGTTATCTGATTGCTTCAAGGCTTCTGATTTAAAAATAGCCCTTGTTTGTAAATTCCTACATATACTGTTAGAAACTCCTTGTGTTCTGACTGAAGAGTGCTCTCATACAATCTGGAAATATATTGCTAAGTATAATTCTTGTCACTTTAACTTTTCAGAATTCTGCATTGTCTTAATTTTTGCCTTACTGAATTATTTTATATATTTGCTGACTGAATTATTTAATATATTTGCTGGCATTGTTTTTTGTTTCTGAGCTGTTCTGAAACTGGTTTTCTCCCTCCCACCCATGCTATTCCTGTGGTGTTATAGTTGGTGGCTTTGCAGTTGCCTGCCCCTACTATAAATTTGATCTGGGACACTCCTCCCAGTTTAGTGTTCATTCTACCTAATATAGAGAGAACATTTGAGAAGGCCAACCCACTTAGGTTCTTAACCTTGAATTATCTTCTGCTCCTCCTTTCTCCCCTTGCACTTTACTAACAAAAAAAATCTCCTTGTGTTCTGAGTGTGCTTCTCAGCTGATAAGTATATTTTTTGCCACTTTTTAACTGCTCAGAGTTAAATAAAACCACAATTGAATTTAGTTCATAATACATTTTGAATAAATTGCATTTATTTAAACTGTATTTGCTTTAATACTGCTACACACTCAAATGTGCTAGCTTGCACTGCGCTTGAATTGTTTTAGTGCTGTTTTAGCTGCTTTCTGAAGAAACAAATATAACCCTGTTTCCTGCCTTTCCTGTAGCTAGTCCAGTCCAGATACAGATTTGCTGTATCCAGGACTGTTGGTAAGCTTCTGAGCCCCCCAAGCCTTTCTGTGTTGGAGGGAAACCTTCTAGATTATCAGTGGGAGTGGTAAGCACTAGGTAGCCTATCTACCACAAGAGGAGTGTTTTTTTTTGGCCCAGAAATTGTAGTTTATTGGCTGTTTGGGCAGTTTTTCCATCTCATTCAACTTTCTGGTTTAAAAGCTTGCATTTGCATTTGTTTCTTGCCTTTCCTGTAACTAGTATAGTCCAGATAAAGATTTGCTGTATCCAGGACTGTTGGTAAGCATCTGAGCCCCCCAAGCCTTTCTGTGTTGGAGGGGAAGCCTTCTAGGTTATCAGTGGGCATGGGAATCACTAGGTGGCCTATCTACCACAAGAGTAGTGGTTTTTGACCCAGAAATTGTAGCTTATTGGCTGTTTGGGCAGTTCTTCCATCTCTTTCAGCTTTCTATTTAAAAGCCAGCATTTGCACTTGTTCCCCACCTTTCCTGTAACTAGTCTAGTCCAGATACAGATTTGCTGTATCCAGGACTGCTGGTAAGCTTCTGAGCCCCCAAGCCTTTCTGTGTTGGAAGGGAAGCCTTCTAGGTTATCAGTGGGCATGGTAAGCACTTCTCCTTGTGTTTTGAGTGTGCTTCTCAGCTAAGTATATTTTTTGCCACGTTTTAACTGCTCAGAGTTGAATAAAACCACAACTGAATTTCGTTCAGAATACATTTTGAATAAATTGCATTTATTTAAGCTGTATTTGCTTTAATACTGCTACACACTGAAATGTGCTAGCTTGCACTGCACTTGAATTGTTTTAGTGTTGTTTTAGCTGCTTTCAGACGAAAAAATATAAAACCCTGTTTCCTGCCTTTCCTGTAACTAGTCTAGTCCAGATACAGATTTGCTGTATCCAGGATTGTTGGTAAGCTTCTGAACCCCCCAAGCCATTCTGTGTTGGAGGGAAGCCTTCTAGATTATCAGTGGGAGTGGTAAGCACTAGGTAGCCTATCTACCACAAGAGGAGTGTTTTTTTTTGGCCCAGAAATTGTAGTTTATTGGCTGTTTGGGCAGTTTTTCCATCTCATTCAACTTTCTGGTTTAAAAGCTTGCATTTGCATTTGTTTCTTGCCTTTCCTGTAACTAGTATAGTCCAGATAAAGATTTGCTGTATCCAGGACTGTTGGTAAGCATCTGAGCCCCCCAAGCCTTTCTGTGTTGGAGGGGAAGCCTTCTAGGTTATCAGTGGGCATGGGAATCACTAGGTGGCCTATCTACCACAAGAGTAGTGGTTTTTGACCCAGAAATTGTAGCTTATTGGCTGTTTGGGCAGTTCTTCCATCTCTTTCAGCTTTCTATTTAAAAGCCAGCATTTGCACTTGTTCCCCACCTTTCCTGTAACTAGTCTAGTCCAGATACAGATTTGCTGTATCCAGGACTGCTGGTAAGCTTCTGAGCCCCCAAGCCTTTCTGTGTTGGAAGGGAAGCCTTCTAGGTTATCAGTGGGCATGGTAAGCACTCCTCCTTGTGTTTTGAGTGTGCTTCTCAGCTAAGTATTTTTTTTGCCACGTTTTAACTGCTCAGAGTTGAATAAAACCACAACTGAATTTCGTTCAGAATACATTTTGAATAAATTGCATTTATTTAAGCTGTATTTGCTTTAATACTGCTACACACTCAAATGTGCTAGCTTGCACTGCACTTGAATTGTTTTAGTGTTGTTTTAGCTGCTTTCAGAAGAAAAAATATAAAACCCTGTTTCCTGCCTTTCCTGTAACTAGTCTAGTCCAGATACAGATTTGCTGTATCCAAGATTGTTGGTAAGCTTCTGAACCCCCCAAGCCATTCTGTGTTGGAGGGAAGCCTTCTAGATTATCAGTGGGAGTGGTAAGCACTAGGTAGCCTATCTACCACAAGAGTAGTGGTTTTTGGCTCAGAAATTGTAGCTTATTGGCTGTTTGGGCAGTTTTTCCATCTCTTTCAACTTTCCATTTAAAAGCTCGCATTTGCGCTTGTTTCTCACCTTTCCTGTAACTAGTCTAGTCCAGATACAGATTTGCTGTATCCAGGACTGTTCATAGGTTCATAGGTTCATACTAGGCTATCTGCCCTAGGGCATTTACAAGCCTAGCCAGAGTGTGTTTGGCTTTCGCCACCCATTTTAAATGAATTTTGCTATGCCCTTTTTTGAGGTTAGTATACTGTGCCTCTGTCTAACAGTGACACAGAAGTGATACCCGGAGTAAATCTAGGATCTCCCATCCACTCACTAAGATTCCTCTTGAAGAGAGCCAATGAGGGACTCTGCCTAACTTGGACTGGGATTTTATTCCAGAGTGAAGGGAGCCTCTGGGTTATGAATCTGTCTCTCCAGCATGTCCTATTTATTTCAGTGCTGAGGTTAAAGTCTCTCGAGCGCGTAGTTCGATGGGATTTGGATTTTATGAGGTGCAGTATGTCCATTAATTCAGGGTTGGACATGGCTTTATACGTCAGGCACAGATCGCCTCTGAGCAGGTGGTATGCCACTGAGTAGAGCTGGAGTTTCTTTAACTGGGCAGCATATGGCATCTGTTTGAGCCCTTTGATCCTCTTGGTGAGGTACTTTTGGGGTCTTTCCAGTTGCTGCAGATATCTGGTAAGGTATATCCCAAAAGGGGCATTGTACTCAATTATGGGCCTGATGAGGGATGAGTAAAGAGGCACGATGACTTCCCCTGATCTAGACGTGAATCCCTTCATGATTAGGTGGGCTATATAAAATGTTTTTCTAATCACTTTGGCCACGTGGTTGTTGAATGAGAGATTGCTATCAACTTGAGTTCCCAGGTCCCTAATTACTTCTTCCGTACTTAATGGATTACCATCTATGTGGTAATTTGTGGGCACTTTGTTTTTGCCGAAGGGGATGACTATACACTTTTTGGCGTTTAGCTTGAGGCCATGGCTCTGGCACCAGTTGTCTGTTTCTATGAGGCCCTTTTGTAGGATGCTTGTGTTGGCTGGAGAGTCGATTATGGCACCCAGTTTGCAGTCATCTACGAACTTGGTCAGCCACAGTCCTTCCGTGTTGGCTTGTACCTCCGAGAAATATATACCGAAAAAGAGAGGTCCCAGGACTGAGCCTTGTGGGGCGCCACTTGTAACTGGTTTGGAGTCTGACATGGCTCCAGCAATTCTAACCATGTGGGTTCTGTCCTTGAGCCAGTTTGCAACCCATCTAGTGACATAGGGGTTTATATTTAAGCTGGTGAGCTTATCTATAATGCCTGAGTGGGGTATTGTATTGAATTGTTGGTAAACTTCTGAGTCCCCAAGCCTTTCTGTGTTGGAGGGAAGCCTTCTAGGTTATCAGTGGGCATGGTAAGCACTAGGTAGCCTATCTACCACAAGAAGAGTGGTTTCTGGCCCAGAAATTGTAGTTTATTGGCCGTTTGGGCAGTTTTTTCCATCTCTTTCAACTTTCTGGTTTAAAAGCTTCCATATGCACTTGTTTACCACCTTTCCTGTAACTAATCTAGTCCAGATACATATTTGCTATTTCCAGGACTGTTTGTAAGCTTCTGAGCGGTGCCAAAGTCTGGTCTTCAATTTTTTCCTTTGATCTGCTAGTTCTCTCCTGTCCTGCACTTTTGCTAGCTTATTAGTTTAGCACTTTACCAGACTTCTTGTAGCAATTATTGTAGCACACAAAAGTGCTACCAGCACTAAATGTTCTACAAGGAAACAACTCCAGTACTTATTAATGCCCACCCCTCCAGGCATCTCTAAAGGTCAGTTCCCTGTGCTTCCTCCTATTAACCTGATGAACTTGGGCATCCTGAGGTAATGTAGCAACTGCCTCATGTACACTGACAACCCTCTCCTCTTATCTCCCAACACTCAGACTTGTGAGAGATGCACTTATATATCCAAACTGGAAGCCACACACTCTCCAGCAAAGACTGGAATAGCTGATCAAGAGGAGAAGGTCAACAATTGCACCACACCACATGAAACACATAGACCTCCAGAACACACACCAGCACTACCTTCACATAAAAACACAAACCACACACCCATTTTCATGGAGGCTCTCAATAAAAATCTACCCAAACAGCAGAGACCTCCAAGGCAGAAACATACTCGACCACCACAACACAGCACTAATCATGAGACACACAACTCTCCTAAATAGTGTGCCACTCAACCAAAGCCCCTAAGGCAAAACAGTATTCCCAACACACTAGTCATAGGTGACTCGATAGTGAGGCACACTGAATTCCCACTCACTAGGCTGAATAAGGAGAAAGTAACAGTCAGCTGCCTGTCAGGTGCCTGGATCCACCACATAATGCAGGCACTCAGGTCCCTCAACAACAGGTACAAATATGACTCTGTCATTGTACATGTGGGTGTGAATGACCTGAGACGTATCACCCTGGACTATGGAAAAGCTCTCGGATTATGTAGCCCAGGCGGGTATGACCCTAGCCCTCAGCAGCATCCTACCATCACCCAGAATCATACCACAGTACAAGCAGAAAATTATTGATTTCAACAATTTGCTAAGTTTTTGATGTCATTCTAAGGGGATCCAGTATCTGTCTGCCTGGGATGACATGATTGACAGACCTCGATGCTTTGCCAAAGATGACCTGCATCTTTCACCCTTGGGCTTCCGGATACTGGCCAAGGCTCTTGCCACCCCTTGTCTTTCAGCTTTTCCCGGTTAGGGGTCGCCACAGCAGAACTCCAGTCTGCTAATGATTGGCAGTTGATTTTTACATACCGGCTTGCCAGGCCTGATGCACAACCTTCAACGAAGGTACGCCCATTCATGCATGTCTCTACGCAGAAGATGCTCTAGCTGAGAATCTAACTGGACAGTGTCTTACTGTGAGGTAACAACGCTACTGCAGCACCACCACCGCAGGTGCTCTTGCCACCCCTATAGTGCCTTTTTTAGATGGTGTTCTAAAGGTCAAATTACCACCGTAACAGCTACAAATGCTATTTGAGAGTCATACTGCTCGATGCTAGAAGTCTAAGTCTCAAAATGCACTCACTCCAAGCACTCCTTAAAATGAAGGACATCGGCATTTGTGCTGTAACAGAGACCTGGTTCAAGGCAGCAGAAAGCATCCCTGCACTACAAGGCTATAATTCATTCCACACCTTTTGGCCCCAGAACCTGGACCAAAGCTCTAATGGCAGTGGTGTTTCCATATTCATAAAAGATGCGCATACCTCCAGACTGGTAGCCCAACATAACGCATGTGAGATACTTCAGGTGCAGCTAACATTGGGTAAGACAGCGATTCAGATCGTAGCCTGCTGTAGGTCCCCAACCATGTTCCAAGACTCACACTTCATGTTCCTAAGCACCCTGGAGAATATTAGGATCCAACCTAACACTCTAATACTGGGTGACTTCAACTATCCCTCCATTAACTGAGAAAACTACTCACATACCAATACACATGCCCAATGCTTTCTGGAATTCATTAATTCCTATGCCCTGGACCAGCTCGTTCTTACCCCTACTAGAGGTAGCAACATCCTTGACCCCGTCATTACTAACATAGGCAACCATTGCTCTACACCAATAGTCAACTCCTCCCTGGTTAGATCCGACCATGAACTAATCACCTTGGAAATCCACATTCCCAGCCCCCCCCCTCCCCCACAAAGCTAACCACCATGAAAAACTTCACCAAAGCTAACTTTGGGCTCCTAAAACAGAGGTGGCTAACTTCTCGGCACCCATACAAATGGAGAATAGTTGCATGACCACCGAATCATACACCAAGGCAGTGTATGAACACGTACATAAATGCATGGATCCTGACATACCCAATAGAACCAAGATGCTCTCCTCAAAAAAAAAAGGAAGGCAATCTGCTGGTCTCTTGCCATAAATAAACTCTACAACAGAAGGAGGAAACAGATGCAGAATAAGGTGAAGTCCCAAGACTGGAAAAACTCCCTTATCAGCCTCAACAAAAGGTTGAGATCCCTCATCAAATCCTCTAAAGCTAGCTATGAAAACTTAATTGCAGCAGATAGTAAAGACAACCACAAGGCCTTCTATAGTTATGTAAAGAATCTCCAAGGCAATACCCAGATTTGCTCTGAGCTACTGCACAATGGTACCTCCTATACTGAGCCAATGTATATTGCCAATATACTGGCTGATAGATTAAGTGCTAGTTTTACCCCTCTTCCCCCCTCCAAAGGACCAATCACAATACCAGTAGATTGCCAGGCACCCAGCATTACTGCTGAACAGGTTAAAACAGCACTGTCCAAGGCCAAAAATACAGCTTCTATGGGACCTGACAATATCCTTGGCTGTATTCTACATGAACTACAGAGTGAACTGGCATCTCATCTGTGTGCCCTGTTCAATCACAGCCTCACCTCAGGCTTTGTCCCTACCAAATGGCGCTTTGCTACAGTCAACCCTCTCCACAAAGGAGGAGCAACTACAGACCCTTGGAATTATCACCCCATTAGCCTGATGAGTCTGATATGCAAAGCTATGGAATGCATCATCAATGACCTAATAAACAAGGATATAGGGGAATCTCCAAACTCTGGATCCTACACAGTTTGGTTTTGTGAAGGGTAGATCATTCCTACTCAACTTAGTCAACTTCTTTGAGTCAGTCACCAGAGCTGTGGAAGAAGGTAAGGTGGTTCATACAGCCTACCTTAATCTGGCAAAGGCCTTTGATACCATTCCCCACTCAGGAATCATAGAAAAACTCACTAAGCTAGGCATCAACCCCTATATAACTAGGTGGGTTGCAAACTGGCTCACAGATAGAACCCACAGTGTGAAAGTAGCTGACTCCAAGTCAGACTGCTGACCAGTCATGAGTGGAGTCCCACAGGGATCGTTCCTGGGTCCTCTCCTATTTGGTATCTACTTCTCAGAAGTACAGGCCAACACGAAGGGACTCTGGCTCACAAAGTTCACAGATGATTGCAGGTCAGGAGCCATTATTAACTCCCCAAATGATGTTGACATCCTACAGAAAGGCCTCAATGAGACCAACAACTGGTGTCAGAACCATAGCCTTAAGCTCAATGCCAAAAAATGTGTCACCACCACCCTTGGGAAAAACGCAGTTCCCTTGAATTACCACATTGATGGTAGTCCACTGAACACAGAAGGTGTTATAAGAGATCTGGGAACACAGGTTGACACCAACCTCTCTTTTGACCACCACGTTGCCACTGTGGTCAGAAAGTGCTTCTATGTGGCACATCTCATTACTAAGGGCTTTGCATCCAGAAAGAAAGAGGTCATTGTCTCCCTCTACTCTTCCCTCATTAGGCCATTGAGTACAATGCTGAATTTGGCATGTACCTCACTAGACACCTGCAACAACTGGAAAGGCTGCAAAAGTACCTCACAAAGAGGATCCTAGGCCATAAACACTTGTCCTATATGGATATACTCAAAAAACTCCAACTATTCTCTGTCTCATATCGCCTACTTAGAGGCAATCTCTGCTTGACTTACAAAGCCGTGTCTGACCCAGCTCTGTTAGAAATGCTACATCTAAAGAAATCCCAATCTCTCCGCACCACACTCTCCAGAAACCTCAACCTTATTACCACAATCAACAGAACATGCTGGAGGGACAGGTTCATAACCCAGAGACTGCCTATGCTATGGAATAGACTTCCCATACATGTCAAGCAGAGGACCTCACTGGCCCTCTTCAAGAGAAATCTTGATGAGTGGATGGGAAAATAGAAAATTCACCCCAGGGATCGCTCCAGTGGCTCTACTCAACAGGGGCACTAGGAACTAAGGTTGGGTGGCACAATGCCAGGATAATCCTATGGGCTATGCTTGTAAAGACTCCAGGGCCATTAGCCTAGTACACACCTATGAACCTATGACCCTATAATTGCAATGTGATCTCTTCACAGGATCTGAACTATGCTTCATGGACCTTATTTCTGTTGGGTGCATTTACTGTAGTAAGTATTCTCCCTTTTGCAGGGGTTGCATAATGAAACATATTTGCTCTACCTAAGGCAGCCTAAACTAAATGTTTCATTTTTTTCCCTTCAGTAGTGAACCCTGTTTGGGCACTGCTGAGTGGAGAACAAATTGAAAAAATATTAGGAAATGAATATAAGATATAGAAAAATTTAGGAAGTAAACTAAATGCAATGCATGGGTATATGTAGCAATAACCAGAGCGAGAAGTGCATTCAAGTGAAACATTCTTCCTTCTAACATGTCCTTGAACATCAAACTTGTACTTTCTGTGACACATTATCATACTTGTAGTTAATGACAAATAATGTGAAAGTGGACAGACTAATGATGATGTGTTGTTAATAAGAGTGACAACAGTTTTTTTTTAAACTGAATGGTATCACAACATGTGATTAAATATGTATTCAGAAAACCCTCTGTAAAAGTATGATATAAGTGGATTTGAATCATGAATCACATGTCCTTTGTCTTTAAGTTCACTGCACTTATACTTTGTGCCACAGAAAAAGTTAATTGCCAGATGTTTTTCCTTCACTGAGTACAATCCAGAATACTGATAGCCATGCAATGTCACTAGACTGGTTTGCATTACCTAGGACAGCCTAATATAAATTTTTCATTTTTAACCTTAAACCATGAAAGTGACTTTCACACTGCCAAGTGGTGCACAAATATAGAGACAATATTTAACAGAAGCGATCAAACAGTCTTTGAGGAATAACAAATTAAAAATATATGAAATGAATTGCAATGTATATGTAGCAATGACCACAACTAGTAATGTATTACAGTGATACATTCAGCCATCTCACATTTCATTGCCACATCAGTACTATCATGTATGTTTCACAATATCAGGACTTTAGCTAATGCCATGGTAGTGGAGAAGGGCATGGGAATCAGCAGAAATGCTTTCATTGTTCACACAGCACACACAATTCATCTTTAAATAATTTCAAATGACTTATCTGCCTGTCAGTTTTAGTCAGAACTGACCTTACTTGTGTTTCCCACATTGATAAAGGGTCTGTATTAAATCAGCAAATGCTTAAAAAACTGAACGCTGATTTTTTGACCGCATGTAAGCGAAAGCTTACAATCCCGAACACTTAGAACAGTGATTTTTTTTCCAAGGGAAAAAAATTTCTGCTCCACAAAAGAAAAAAAAAATGTTAAAACATTACATAAATATACCAACTCCAAGATCTCACTACAGTGAAGAAAATGGCAAAGTAACGGAAGCGGTCAATCAATTTTTTTCCCAGGGAAAGAAATCACTTATATGCCATTTTGATATTTTGCTGTTTCGTGCTTTCAAGTTCGATCAAGACGCATTCAAAAGAATGCATCTTCGATCGCATAATAGGAACCCTCAACACATACATACAACTAAATGAGTTTGAAGAATTATTAAGAACTCTCTCAGTGAAATAATATGGGAACAGGTTTCAGTCCCTGCATCACCTGTGCTGTTTCTCTAAGCTGAAGACCCTTACACATTATGCTAGAGAGATAGGAGCACTACAACTTCATTTTATTCATTCAGAACTGTTCAAACTGGTAAGTAAAGTAGAGCACTGCCAGTCTTCATTGCACTATTGAAGGCAGTCCAAATAAAATTTGTCAGTTTTCACCTTGTGTAGTGAAATAGAGTTCAGTGCTATTTAATGCTGCCAGTCAAATGTGCAAAATGCCAAACAATGTGCAAATGATACAAGAAAAAATATTGCAGAACAAATAGTCTATATGTGCACATTAATCAAATTTGTTATGTTGCAACAGGGACTTGTATGGATTTAAACTTCAAACAAGGGTATTGAAAGTAATCATTTCACAGTGTTTCTCAGAACTGCCACAAAGACATATATTAGCAAGGTGAAAAAGAATTTAGATGTAATGATAATGTGACACTGTATCAAATCACAATGAAAGTGCAACAGAAACAATTTATGAAAGGTGTCCTTTCACATTTGGTGGTGAATGTCTAGATGATTGGGATATTGTAAACAGTTAGCATAGACATGTACTCATATGATAATAAAGACTGAAACACTGCAGGTATATCCCTTTCTTTCTGTGTGGTGCCTCGTTTGATTAGCTATGCTTTGATGATAGCAACTCTCTCACTGTTTTATTGACATATGCTATCTTTATCAGTGCTTAAAATATTCCCTTTAATATGAAAGACAGTCCTTACTAAGGGCCAGTAACTGTGGTCATTAAAGCCAGCATTTGAATTTTAGGACTGTTGATATCCTAAATCACTCAATGCACTTTCAGACCTTTTGTTGTACCCGTGGTGGTGGTGCTGTGGTAGTGTTGTCGCCTCACAGTAAGACGCTATCCGGTTCGATTCTCAGCTAGAGCGTCTTCTGCGTGGAGACATGCATGAATGGGCGTACCTTCATTGAAGGTTGTGCATCAGGGCTGGTAACTTGGCATGTAAAACTCAACTACCAATCATTAGCGGACCGGAGTTCCGCTGTGGCGACCCCTAACCGGGAAAAGCCGAAAGACACAAACAAACTTTCAGACCTTTTGTTAACTCTCTTCTCCCTGACATACCCTTAGTAGTTGTATATCAAAGAGTGGAGACTGTAAAAGCTGATTGTTTTGCAGTCAGAGTAATCATAGATACCTGGAAGCCATTAACAAGGGGCACTTCTCAATGCTCATTCTTGCATTATTAGGGCATGTGGATGTAATTGTGTAGGTCCTTACACCATGTTTACATTTCCTGTACTTAATGCAGCCTTTGGTATTCAGGAATGCTAATGATTTTACACCTCATCTGCATACTTACAGTGCTCACAGGGCTGATTCTGCACTATATAAAGGAAATCATGTAGCTAATGCTCTTGTATCATACCGGGAAGACTGTTTTAAAACACAGAATTTGATACTGCTAGTAAAACAAGACTTTGGGGGATTTATCTATTTTCTACAGTTCTATATTGTTAAGGTATATTGCTACTTTTTAACTAATATTTTTAGTTTAACATTAAAAGGTGAAGTGCTGTGACCCCTGAAAAGCATTTTTATTATTTTACATTTTTTTTTCTTTTATCCCTTCCTTTTGCCTTAACCATATCTGCATTTCTATAAATATAACTAAGATGGCTTGTTTGTGTGTTTCAATAAAGGATATTTCATTTTTAACTCAACTGTGGGCTACGTAACAATTTTAACTCAACTGTGGACAACCTACTATTTTCTATTTTATTATTTTGTACTACATATTTTGCAGGTCGATTTCTATTAATGAGCTAGGTGCTTAACATAATTCAGGAAGTGAACATCACACCCACCACACTGCAAAATTTCTTTTTGATTCAATTCTTCAAATATGCTACTGAATGCTACATGACAAATTATTTTAGTTTGTATGTCATTTGTGCAAACATATTGCAAATGATTGTATTATAAGTATGTAGAAAAGTCTGGTATTTTATCTGTGTTAGCAGTAAAATAAACAATTGTTCTGTTTCTGTATTTCTACCTGTCTGAACCCCATATCAGTAGATATGGCAGTTATAAGAGTTTAGTGTTACTTTTCTAATGCTGTATTTATAATTGTTATTGTTGATGCTGCAATGTAGTAAACAGTTAAACCTCTGTTATTTCCATGACAGATGTGTTACAACATCTGTGCTGATAACTGAGTTTTAAATATAGTTTTTTATTGGGTACTTTTTTTGGGGGTGGGGTCCTAAATTGGGTGTAGTCATAGTGAGCACTTAACTCATTTAAATGGTTTGTGCAAATGCTGGATACATACAGTTACACAAAACTGAGCTCAGAGTCATCTTGTCATTTATTATATATTTAATTCTTTGTGTCTATTTTCTGTTTCATCTCATACAGGGATATGGCACCCAAGACGAAATCTGTAACCCATGAGCCTCTATATAGTGATGCAGAAAATGAGGTCATTATCCAGGCCTTACTCTGCCATGGAGCTTTTCTATTAGGGACAGGTGGAGGTAACCAATCTGCTAAAGATAGGATATGGCAGCAAGTGGTTGATTACATTAATGCTGTTGATGGGCATGGGAGAACCTACTCCTAGTAAAACACTAGGCAAGTTACATTATATGTCTACAGTTGTGATGAAATCATTCTATGTTGTGCAACTTGTAAACAAGGGTATGGCACATAGGTCCAAGGAAGTAATTGTTTCACTGTATTCAGCATTCATCAGACCTATCATTGAGTATGATGCCTCCTTCAGTGTGTACCTAACAAGGCATATCTAACAAATGGAACATTCACAGTGGTTCCTCACTGAAAGAATACAAGGAGTAAGTAACATGCCCTATGCAGACAGTCTCAGGGCCCTATCCCTGTATTCTGTCTCCTACAGGCTGTTGAGGGGAGAGCTATGCCTGGCATACAAGGCATTTTCAGACTCCACTCTGATGGACCTCCTGCATATTCACAAAACAAACAGTACCAGAATGATCCATTCTAAAGAATTAAGCCCTGTCTGTGATATAAATAGGACCTGCTAGACAGACAGGTATGTATCCCATAGACTACCCCTTCTCTGGAGCAGATTGTCCATCCATGTGAAGCAGAGTTCCTCCCTAACCCAATTCAAGTGTAACCTGGACAATTGGATGGGGAACAGGAAATTCATCCCTGGTTTACACCTATGTCTCCAATGGATACAGACAACCTGTAAATGGCTCATATTCCAGGCCTCTGCTTGTAAATGTTTCATCTCCCAAGCCCCTGCTTACACTTATCAAAGGTTGTGGTTCTGGACATAATTGTGAGGACAGCTCATCCAGCAGACAACACTCAAGTTCAAGTAGCACCCTAACTTCTTGCCAGGGCTGTGGAAATAGTAGTGTAACTTATGGCAAAGGTGGTTATCATGGCTAGGGGCAATGATGCTGAACTGAGTAGTCTACAGTACACACCTTACACCTGTCCAAGATGCCATGATGTAGTGCTACATAGTGCTTGACTGTGTTCATGCAAACACACACACATGGAAAAAAAATTCACTTGCCCATACCACTTCACAAACATACAAACTATCTAAACAATACTGTTGACTGCTATACATCTGTTGTTACTGGCCCTGAATACTATATACTCTGACAAATACATGTGTTGCTTACTTGCACACACTCACTTCTTTGATGTCAGCCTTGCCCTCATGCCCACCCCCAACATGTGCAATTAATGATGACTGTGCCCTGCCCTTTGCACATGTCTTTGTGACTTAGGGTTGCCTATATGCCCGCTGCACACAGTGGATAACTAATACTTGCATATTCACAAGATTGGATTTATCAATATGTATTGCAAATCAAAAATTGTTGATTTTTTATTTCTAATCATTTGTAAATGAATGCTTCTATAATTGTTGACCCACATCATATTTGAGTTAGTGTAGATGCTAGAACCTTAATTTAAGCAAACCAAACACATATTCTATGATATTCCTAGTCTGAATGTAGGCCTTTTTGTATCCTTACTCAGTGGAGTTGTATGGGTTTCTTATGGGTGTCATGAGTCAGGGCCCAAGTGCATAGCCTGCACCCCCCACTAGATGCCCTTGAGGAATGTCATGTCTAGCAAACCTGGTGTACAGCTCACATGTGTGTCAGATGTGTGAGTCATGGAAACTGAATGGGTTACCTGTACAGACTTTGTAGATCATTTCTTGGGCTTTACAGACAACCTGACTCAGTGGGGTTGTATGGGTTTCTTATGGGTGTCATGAGTCAGGGCTCAAGTGCATAACCTGCACCCCCTCCCACTAGATGCCCTTGAGGAATGTCATGTCTAGCAAACCTGGTGTACAGCTCACATGTGTGTCAGATGTGTGAGTCATGGAAACTGAATGGGTTACCTGCACAGACTTTGTAGATCATTTCTTGGGCTTTACAGACAACCTGACAGTTTACAGAGTGGAAACATTTTCTGTTGCTGTATGCCCCTTCGTATTCACTGCTTGGGGCTTTTATTTCTATGTGTGTGCAATCTATGGTCCCCAACACTTCAGGGAAGTGTATTGCTGCATAGAATTTCTGCATGATTCTTGTTATCATCTGTGGGGTTCATGGGAAACAGATATGTTCCCTTGCATGTAGTAGCATTGCATTTAAAACCTCATGTAATATTCTAGAGGCTGATGCCTGTGACACCCCTAATATACCCCTTGTGGGTCTCTGGAAAGTACAAGTAGCTAGTATACATAATGGTAAACATATCTTTGTTTCCACTGGGATGGATTCCCCATGATTTCCTTGTGTCCTGAGGTGGGAATGGCACAGGTTCCACATTTCCACCAGTGTTTCCCTGTTCACCCTGCAGCTCTCAACAGTTTCTGTTTCATGCAGTCCATGATAAATCATATGAGGCCTAAACACCATCTTTTTCCCCAAGGTCTGGCAGCAGCAACAGCAGCACCCTTATTTAAAGCATGTTGCACATACAACATAGTATTTTTTTTTTAAGTGCAACCATGCCTGTATTCCAAAAAGTTTTGGTGTACATGGCAAAAGCGTACACTACACTGTACATGGTTGCTTTATAACTTCATGAATAACTCTGCCATGTTGGATTGGTTAATTAGAATATACTTCATCTCTTTATGATTTCATTAGCATATTCTGCCATTTCCCTTTGTTTGGAGGTACTATATGTTATGTGGAGCCTCTTAATGAATAACAAATAGTGTGCTATCGTGTTGGTAGGGTGGTGCTACAAATCATGTAGCTGTTACTGAATATGGCCCATGGTGTTTTATATAGTTTTATATATATATATATATATATATATATATATATATATATATATATATATACACACACACACATGCACACACACACACACACACACACACACACACACACACACACATATAATTATTTATATGTGTATATATATATATATATATATATATATATATATATATTATGTATGTACGTATATATATATATATATATATATATATATATATATATATATATATATATATATATATATATATATACACATACACACGTGTGTGTGTGTGTGTGTGTGTGTGTGTGTGTCTATGTTATAAGTTTTTGTTCTTTCAAGATGAAATGCTTGACTGAGGGCAATTTTATGCAAATAAACTGAAATTAACAAAGCTGTGTCCTCCTTTGATGTTTTTTTTTTTATGTCTAACACCAACTTGGAGTTTTGTTTTGAATATTTATAATGTGTCTGTGCACAACACAGGCAGTGTACATAATTTACATATAATTATTTATTTATTTTATTTAATGTTTAATGGGTAATTGGACTGGTTCAGGTACCCTTGAGGTGCAAGTAATAGTACTGCATAAAACAAGATATTATCATCATACAATGAAATTGAGTTGCATAACATAGCGGATAACATATTTTGTAGTGGCCTGAATGTGGACAATGAGATTCACAATGATATAGAAAACAAGAAAAAACCCACAATTTTTCCATACAATTCATACTAGATGCACATGATCAGACTGATGTCAAAGTAATAATTAAGGTGAAGCAGGACATGTTACTTAATTTGTGTCTCTGAAGAAGTAACACGTTTTTCTTAAATGGAAAAGGAGATGCTTTTTGAATGACATAAGATTATCAGTTTGTTTGACGGCTTCTGGTATGGAGTTTCAGCAGTTAGGGGCAAGTTTGGAAAAGGATTTTTATGGCGCACATCCAGCCAGTACCAGTGGTTCCTGCAAGGACACTTCTCACAGAGTCATAATGGTTGGAAGCTGTACACATATGCCAGCTAGACAAGCCTATACACACAGGGTAACTTGACTGCTGGGAGCAGATCACGTATAATAAGTTGTGGCCTGTATATTCCAGATGATGCCAGATATGCCGTAGAGTCCTGGATGATGACCCTAATATGTACCCTCCAACCATGCAGAACATGTCCTTTAATATAGCACTTGCAGAAGCTTAAAAACACAGTGGAACATATAATGTTCATCATTGCAGTGGCACAGTGGATAGTGTTGTCTTCTCACACCAAGAGGTTCGCTGGTTCGATCCTTGGCTAGGATAACTTCTCTGCAGAGTCTCCATGTCTTCCCTGTGTTCATGCAGGTTTCCTCCCACATTAGACAGATATGCTGTAGGTAGATTGGACACTCTAAATTGGCCATAGGTGTAAGAGTGTGTGTGAGTGCATTGTATGGAAAACTAACCATGACACAGTTAGTCACCTGGTGGTGTGAATCTTGGCTCTAGATGATTGTCACTGATGAAATGACACCTGACCCCTTGTGCAAAAATGAAAAAAGGGGCTGTGGATGGATGGAGCACTGCTGCAGTAGCCTTAGCTACATGGGTTATATTCTGCATAGGATATAACAGCTGGACAGAATTCCAAAGCATAAAAGTACCTGCCACATGCACAGACCATTAAATGCTTATGCAGTACAGGGAGAAAAACAAGAGTCTTGGTGCCAAACAGCCCCCCCCCCCCCAGTTCTGCTGCAGAAGAGTTCTCCTGTTGTCAGCTTTTGAGGATTGATGGTTGGCTAGCATTTTTCCATAGCTGGGCAGATAAGTTCTCTTCATAAAAAGGTTTCCACATTTACTTAGTTTATGACTACAGTAGTCCTTTTGTGAAAGAACTGTCTGATTTTTGCTTTTTTATTAGGTATTACTCTTTTGGGGACGGCCACAAGACATTTTTGTCAGTTAAAACAGTGTGTGTGTGTGTGTGTGTGTGTGTGTGTGTGTGTGTGTGTGTGTGTGTGTGTGTGTGTGTGTGTGTGTGTGTGTGTGTTTAATGTTAGTTTTTAACATGTTTATGGCATTTTTATTGATAACAATTTTATAAAATGTTTTAGGGCCTGGGGCAAGTATGTGTTTCTCTTTTCACTATATATATTTTTAGGAGACATTAACATTTTTATATTTATTTAACAACTACTGCTGACACATTTACTGCATTTCAGACTTCTTTCCTGGCTTAACCATGAAACAGATTACCAGTTCCTCTGTTCCTACTTCCTCCAGACATATAAAATAGAAAATCATTAGACAGCCTTTGCAACTTCAGCTGTCTGCTTCCTTGCCTCAACCTTAGATGGATGACCCTGCAGTAACCATTTCATTTTTCCTGTTTCTTCTGGTGTACTCCATTTAGTCACCATGAACTGGGAGCTAAACATCTTCTCTGCGGTTGTTGGAGTGTCCTCTATGGGCATGGCAGAACCACTTTCGTCAGTCTCAGGACAGAGCAGGGCATGCTTTTCTGCTTGGACAGACTAATATGCTTGCTTCCCAGGGTGAAGTCCCGGCACGAGTTGAGCTATTCTATGGCTATTCCTGGTAAAAAGAAGTAGAAGGTTAAATGCTTATCTTCCCCTGTCTCTGTTACCCAAGACAGGGAAAATTTATTGGGCTTAGCTAAGGGCTTAGTTTAGGCTCTTAACCCTTCACTTTATAGTTCTACTGGAAAGAGAAGAATACATTTTTCAGTGCAATGCACTGGGAATAGAACTGGCTAATGCCAATCCATCCCCATCTGAGAAAAACATAAATGCTTTTGATAGATTTTGGAACAGAGTGTATTCTTCTGCTACTCTTATTTTGAGAATTCTTAATTGTGAACATCCTTGTTAACCTTTTTTTTTTTTTTTTTGAGAATTTGACAAACATAACTGCCATGTTTCCTTCATCTGAGGATAAATCTTCTCTATAAGCTCTTGTTGCTTCTGTTTCTTAAGTAATCTAACATTTTTTAAAGTTTATTATAACTCAGCTGATGTCTTTTCCAAAGCAGAAATTACTGGATCTGTTTTGAGAAGATTTGCATGGTAGCATTTTTAAAATTTTCCTGAAGATCTGAAACCTGAAATTTTGAATTCTCCCCAAGATATAGGCAGGTTACATTTGGACCATCTGCTGCCGAGGTCCTAAAAAAATGTGATGAGAGAGGCAAACTGATTCAATAGGTGACTCAGATTGTTTAGCTTTCTTTCTCCAAGTCTGTTAAAAGTTTCATTCCTACTTCAAGATCGTTTTAAAAAGAAAAAAAAAATAGTCTCAGCAAACTTCAGGCAAGCAGACATTCAAAAATTAATGATAGGTAAGCTCTAAAAAGAAGTGGGGAGCCTCCCAGAAACAAGGACAGTCAAACAAGTTGGAATGACTGTCTACAAAATGTAACTCTCCTACCACCCTGGCAACCTTTTAATTATTCCCCAAAATGTAGATAGTCATTTTTCTCTTTGGGAATATATAATCGTAGACAAATGGGTTCTCAGAGTTATCCATCAGGGAATATATGGCAGTGGAAGCCCCTACCTCCTTTTTAGGAGGCTCCTCTTCATCCATCAGATCAAACATTTTTATTTTCCCCTTATCATTCAGCATCTACTGCCTTTTGGGCTAATAGAACCTGTCCCTCTCTCTCTTGCAGGGAAAGATTTTTATTCAAGGATGCTTCTTATACTAAAGTAAGAAGTTTCATGGAGACCAGTCCTAGATATTTCCTTTCTCAACCAGTTTGTGAAAGTTCCAAAGTTCAAAATATTATCTGTTGACAACCTGTTACCTCTTAATTCCCCCTTTCAGTTTTTTGTTTTGGTTTTCCATAACTCTATGTGTAAAAGATGTTTATCATCACATTCCAATTGCCACATATTTCAAATGTTTCTTAAGATTTTCTGTGTCTGGTTTACACTTTCAGGTCTCTGCATTGCCATTTGGTCATTCACTGATCCAAAGGTATTTAGAAAGTCTTTTAGCTCCAGTGATGGCCTATTGCAGACAACAAGGTATTCGTTTTTTCCTTATTTAGATGACTTGCTTATCTTTGTGGAGTTTTTTTTTTTTCAAAGTATCAGGAATCTATCACTTGAATAAGAGATCACATTTGCTGACTGAGTTTCCAGCAGAACATTCACAAATCTTGTTTAATTCCATCCCACTGAAAAGTGTTCCTGGGGTGTCTCCTGAATACAGCCATTCAAAGAAAATTTCTCCAACAGGAAAAAAGTACATCTATATTTAGATGTACTCTTCAGTTTTTCCACTCAGTTAAGGACTTCAGGAAAGGAATTTCTCTAGATTTTAGGATCCGTGTCATCTAATATACTTATGATTCCTCTAGCCAGACTCACATGAGAAACTTTTAATAGTACATAAAATCTGTATGGTCTCAACATCAACATCCCCTAACTTTTCAAATTCCAGCTCAGTTCAGTCTGTAACAACACATGTCACAGACTTTGCTTGGTGAGCTGTGTCTTTGGGAGTAAAAATGCAGGGTCATTGGACAAAAAAGAGAGACCAAAAACACTTAAAAAATAAAGAGATGTTGGCAGTCATAAATACATTCAACTATCTCAATCATCTGTGGTCTCCAGGACCTCTACAAGTGGTCAAAAACAATACCCCAGTGATGTACACAAAACAGAGGAGTTCCGGATCATACCATCTGTACAAATTAGCCATAGTAGACTGGGATATAACAATTCAGCACAATCTCACTCTAAAGGGTTCTTACATACTGTCAGAGCAAACCTTTGTAGCTGAGAAGATGAGAAAGACTAGAATAGACCCTCACAAATGGAAACTGAATCAGGAGGTCTAACAGAGGCTGATCCGGCTGTGAGGAACACATTAGATAGATATGTTTGCCTCTATTCACAACAACTGGCAAAATTCTGCTCCAGCACTCCTTGCAAACAGGCCTGGAAAACAGATGCATTCTCAGTTCCGTGGATGGAAATGTACCTATATGATTTTCCATCCTTTACATTGATATACAGGGCCATTCTTAATATTTAGAAGGACTCTCCAAAGATTACAGTAGTGACTCCCTTCAAGGACGATTACCACAAACTTCCAAACAGACTGGACCTATTCACATAAGACAAGGTTTGGTTGATACACCACAATTTGAAACAACTTCAAATAATTGCTTGTATGATAGACTTCTAATACATTTTAGGAAATTATATATTTGCAAATGGAAAAACTTTTTAGTTGGTACCTCATTAAGAGCAAAGACCCTTTTAAGGCTAGCATTTCTTTGATTCTGCAATATTTCTGTGAGTTGTTATCCCCTGGCCTTTCTTATTCCTTTATCAAGGTTCATCTTCCAGCTATTTCTGCATGTCTGTCCATGGATCCCCTGCTTTCAATGCACCCTCATGTCAAGCTGTTTTTGAAAGGATTCTATATATCCACTTACCTAGACAGCAGGTGGCTCCTCCTTGGGATATTAATTTTGTTTTTGAAAAATTATCATTTGAATCAGCTCATCAGGCTAGTTTGAGGTTCTTAATGGGGAAAACAGTATTGCTGATTGCTTTGACTTCTACAAGGAGAGTGTCTAAGTTGCAAGGTCTTATGGTGGGTCAACCTTATCTCATTTTCCACAAAGACAGGATTTTTTTTTAAAATAAATCCTTCATTTATGTCAAACATGGTATTCGAGTTTACTTTGAGCTAAAATATCTATCTACTTATCTTCTTTCTAGAACCTTAAAAATCAGGGAGAAAGGATTTTTCATACCTTGGATGTCTGCAGAAAACTCACAGAACAAAAACCTTCAAAAATTCTGATCAGTTATTTATTTCTTGTGAAGGTAAGGAAAAAGGACAACCAGTGTCAAAGCAGATGGTTTCCAAAAGTTTGCCCCATCCTATTTCCTTTTGTTATTCACACCATAACAACTCTATACTAGGCAGGGTCAAGGCAGATTCTACTAGGTTCTTGGCTTTTATCAGTGGCTTTTTGGAAGGGGTGGAATCTAGACATGTTTTACAAACAGTAATTTGCTTCTCTGCTCTGGAACTGGCTTTGCTAGGACCATTCTCCAGGGGCTTCTGGATCTTCATCCTTTCTCCCCCAAAACTTTCTAAGCTTTAGTATTTTACCCATATAGCTTTGGCTACTACAGCAGTGATCTAACAATGAACATAGCAGAGCTGTGCAAGTAAACCTGTTTTAACAGTAGATGTTCAAATGGATCACTGCTGCAGTAGCCGCTGCCTCCTGTCATCCATTTACTATTTGCATGATTTTCTTTGCCAGGGTGAGGACACTGATTTTATATACCTAACACTGGCCTATTTCAGGGCTCTTACCTCCCTTCTTGGGTTGGCATGAAAGCTCTGAAGGGCTTGGTGCTCAGGCCATTGGTTTTCTCCCTGCTGTGCTCAGGCTTCCAATAGTCTGGGAATGTGGAATATGTCTTTAGCTTTGGAAGCTGTCCAGCCATTATATCCTAGGCAAGACATAATCCATATAGCTTAGGCTACTGCAGTAGTGATCTATCTGAACATTTATTGTTATGGTAAGTCTACTTACCCAACTGTACTTTCAGACTACTAAAGGGATGCTTCCAATGTTTAGACACCCCTGGAAGGGCCTTGCCAGATAGTCTGGACATTTGTAGCAATGTATTTATTGTGTGTATCATGCCCCACAACATAGATTTATGTAAACAGATAGAGTCTTTGCTGAACATCATAGCAGGACGAGCAGGTCATGGGTGGCATCTGTCAATGGGATAAACACATGGGATGCCTCTTCAGGATGCATCTGCATGGTCCTGTAGCCCTACCTCTTCCTTGTAACAGAAGGGCAGGTTGGAGAATCAGGTGAGGAACACACAGTGGCAGTACCACAGCCAAGGCAGGGGCAGAAGCAGTACACTGCATTGCTGGCAAAGAGTTAGTGGCATCTGGTTCCAAACTATGGGCCATGATGCAGACAACACAGATTAAAATGATGCATGCAGTCCCACAATCAGACTGTGTAGGGTAGTACATGGACTGACCATGCTGTATATTAGAAATCACCATAAGCATACAGGTTAAAGGGGTGGGCAGAGAACATTCATCACTTGCACAGGTGGGAGGGTACAGTGACAGGAGACAGCAAAACTATAATGCAGGGCAGGGTCATGGAATATGACAATAATAGCTATGTATGCTGGGAGGATGTGGGAAGTCAGAGATCACATTCCCTAATTGTGGAATTGTGATACCATGATCTGACTGTTATAAGCATCCACTGTATTGACCTGCATTGACGGGTTGGATCCAATCCATGGCAGAGAAGGATTAGAGCTACAGGACTGCATGGGCACACTCTGAGGAGGTATCCCATGCACTGAGCCTGATGACTTATGTTGCCGATGGCCAGCACATCACCCATGAGCAGGGGAGGCAGGTTATGTGCCTGCAGTTGACACTGATGCAGCAGTGTGACAGACAGGGCATATGCCTGCGGGTGACACAGATGCTGCCTCACCAAAGGTCTGTGCCAGAAGAGTAGCAAGGGTAGGGTGAAGGGAGCAACCATACTGGGTTCAAGGTTTTAAGGGGTGTGATCTTGAAGTGCAGTTCCTGCATTCTTCTTTCTCTACTGACATTTCCAAGGGCTGGTATAGAATGGAAGTTCAGCACATTACAAATGTAGCAAACAGCCTGCTACAATTAAAAAAAAAAACAACACTTTTTTGGTTGGTTTTGCTTTTCTAATAAAAAGCTGGTACAGGTACGGGGATCATATCTGAGTTGGAAAGTCAGTATAACAGAATGGACCTTCTACTTGTTTTTTTTTTTTTTCCTGCTCTTCCAGTGAAAACCTGGAAGAAGGAGGGGCATGTATCTGACTTGGAGAAAGCAACCTTCATTTTCAGTCTTCAAATGAAGAGCTGTAAATGTGGGTTGCCAGATCAGAGAAGAGCTCCAGAAGCTAAAAAAAAAAGTAACTAAGCCTCTTGACTGTATAGTTTGATGTGGAATGGCCTGCACCAGAATACCACTACCTCTTTGCATCAGGACCCTCATACAGCCATGAACTGCATAACCTGTGGAGGCAGACTGCAGAAAACTTGAAAAGTGTCCCATGGATTAATTTATAGACGCAACATGTGCTAACAGTTCCCTCAGCAGCATTGTTTGCTCCCTGTTCCATAGTATAGGTCACTATGCAGTTAGTGCATGTCCTCTTACAAGTCATGGAGTACATTAACCATCTCCACAATGTTATGTGTAGCAGCTGTCTGTATCTGCATCACTGACTGCAACATCCAATGGTTTATCCTGAGTGTCAGTCATATCAGAGTCAGTCCAGGAGTCATGGCAGTGCCACATGCTCTGCTTCTGTCATCTATGGAGTTATTTCACCTGAGAGGCAGACTGCATGTGTAATGCTGTGTGGGTCGGGGACATAGGTGGAGCCCATGTAGAATCTTGGTACAGGATACCTGTCATGCTTCAATGATTCCATGTGGTCAGCCACTACCTCTACAGGGTGACCCCCCCCCCATTGTGTTGAAAACCATAACACAGTTAGAGCATCCCACTTTCATGTTGCAATCATGATCAACCACAGGTGTCCTTTGTCATCAGCCATTTTTGTCCTGCAGGATCTTTCATCAGTGGCACATAAAAAACATGAAAACATGATGCCGGTTTCAGTCACACACACATATGTCTCTGTATCCACTTGTGGCATTCATACTTTTACAGATGGAAACAGTGCAATACAATACATTAGAAGACATAGCTTGTTGTGCAGTATGTTGCGCTTGTAGTCCAGAAGTACCTGGTAGGACAATTATGCAAATGGGCCTTGGTCAATCCCTTACTTCAGTCATAGTGCTGTATGATGTTTCTGCAACTGAAAAAGAGGTGTTGGCCATGCCCAGTATGAGTGGCCAATCCCCCCCCCCCACCAGTTGAAAAGTATCACCAAAATTTCTTTGACCTCTGATGACTGCTTCTGTGTTGGTAGTCCACTACCTGTTTGGACCCATCTGCCATAATATCACATATGGTTTCCTTTTCACTAAGAATTATATTGGTAACCCTCAATCCCATTTGTTGAGGGGACCTATTATGGCCATCCTTATCATTTACATCCTGTACCAGTGCAAGCCAAATCTGCTTCCAGTACTACTTGTCTGTAGTTTCTTTATACAGGAGATGCACATTATGTGTGCACAGAGCCTGCATTAACACTTCATTCTCTTAGCTAGTGAACTTTTCTAGGTGTTACCTCCACTAGATATCTATGTCATTATATGTTCTCCTATGGACAAAACATGTCATTCAGTGGGTGTATATACTCTGCTCTGCTGTGCACATAATTATGGCCACAGCCTTCACCCCATATGGATGTGTTTAATAGCTATATTTACTGGTAACCATTTGAAATGTTGGGACCTGCTACAGCAAGTCTCAAAACGCGGAGACTGAATGGCCAAAAGAACAAACGTACATATACTATGTCCAAAATGCCATTTCTCAGAATATTCCCTTTTTTCCAACGAATAGCAATCTTGGAGGTAGTAGATATAAGTTCAGGGGATGTGGGGGAGGGGGTTGCTCCCCTGCAAAAAGAAGTTATAAGGAGAAGAGCAACTGTTGAGATTCGTTTTTCTACTTTGTTTTTTGTCTTTTTTATGGCACTTGGCATTTTGATACCGACATTTCAATAGGGAGACATATTTGCTGTTATGCATTGCCTCAACCCCCATTTTCCTTTAAATACAGCCTAGTACCCCATGTGTTATGTAATCCCCAAAGTATGCTACATTTATGGCTTGATTCTTCTTACAGAGCTAGACACTAATGTGCCATGCCAGTGTAATGGAGCTCCAGTTACATATGCAGCAAGGCATGTGCCTCATTCTCATTTTCAGCTAACAAAATGAGGTACTTTAAAAGGCAGGAGCCATTTCTTAAATCTGCAATGCTCCTTCTCCATAGAGCTTTTATTCAAATTCCTGTATGTCTTATTTATACAGATGTC